>NC_054871.1:6081936-6384967 GCF_018320785.1 Cheilinus undulatus | reverse complement strand
CAAAGTATGAAATTAAAAGTCAAAATCCTAAGTTTGAATCCTAATTGTAATATGCAAAATTGAAAATGTGAAATTAAAACACTAATTAATTTCTTGTCCCACATTCCTGACTTCTTATCTACTTATTTTTACTCCTTACTTTTTCAGATTTTGTTACTTAACAAGGATATTTTAAATCATCAAGGATAAGTTCACATTTTTATACTTGAGGAAACCTGCAGACGTCGCACTGATGGGCCAGTTATAACAGAAATATGAGATCATCTTGCTGGCCGGATTTAACTGTTCCATGGGACGGATTTGGCCCCCCAGGCCTTGAGTTTGACACCTGTGGCCTAAAACATATAACTCTGCATCGAAATAGCTCTGTGATTGGTCCACTATGTAGCTCAGTTTCGGTTTGTTGACCACAAACCAGTTCATCAAATCTACTTGCTGATATTTGAAAATATAAGAACTGCATTTCCTTATATATTTCTTCCAATAGATCAAGAAGCTGGTGGAAATAATGTATAATTTTACAGTTGCAATCACAATGTGTACATTCGCAACAGTCAAGTCACAGGATGTGGAAGTTTAGTCACGTCTGCGATTTTCTGAGCAAATCAAAACCAAGTCTTTAAAAGTCCATCTGATATCACCATCGGCAGTCTGAGAATTAAGCTCTGAGCATGCAGAGTCAGTTTTTCTACTACATGTATGTTCAGTCTACAGGTGACACTGCTGCCATCACAGATACACCAGCATGACACTGGAAGCAGACACTCCATTATGCATGGTGGATCATAAGGGATGTTTTTCCAGCAATCAGCAGCACCTCATCCTAGAGCTTGTTGATGATGCCGCAGCTTATGTGGTCTGTTTCAGGCACAGATTTACTGTCGATGGTATATCTTACAGCCACAAGTGCGCGCTACAGACAGGTCAATGCAATGAGATTTTATCTGAATCGGAATTACACACATGGGGTGACTGTGGATCAGTAGGTAGAGTCTTGCAGTTGGAGGGTTGTGGTTCGATCCCCAGCTCCTGCAGTCACATGTGTATGTGCAACTTTTTTTTTATGTATTAGTTATGCTTGTCAGAGTTCACGTCAGAGGGTTAGACATGAGTGTGATGGAAGTATTATGAGCTTCGATTTCAAATCTGAAAATGACTTTAAGACCTGAATAAGAAAATACAAACAAACCGGTTTGATTGAAAATTGACTTGGCAAGCACATCCTCTGCCTCATCTGATTGAGCAACTGTACATTCCATCATCCCCGATGTCTCCTCTCTTTCCTCCTTTACAATAACTACGGTTTAATCAACTGCTGCTTAATAATTATCAGCTCAACTCCAACATCATAGACTTGGTTTGAGTTGCCATGGTCTCCTGTACACAAACAAGCAACGAGCAGGTGAAGTATTTCAAAGCTACACGGTCATGCCACCATATGAAATTGCCGTGCTCAAAGCATAGAGTGTCTAAATCAGGCCAATACTTGCGTACTATTTTGCTTGTGCTTGTCTTGAGCAGGGGCTCAAGCTCATGCTTCTTGATGTTTCCTCACTCCCAGTCGTATTTCTTGACCTGATATTTTCAGCATCCTTCCAAAGCTCTGTCTGCTGCTCACAGTAGAGAGGACTGAAAGGTAGGTAGGTGGAAAATCTGAGGAGCAATTAGAGAGGTCACTCAAGCACAGGCTTTGTGGAAGTCTTTACTGACAGAGAAACCCCCTTATTTAAATTCACCACTGACTGGATGCTGCAGCTCATCGGACTTCAGTGACGCCTCGAAAGTAAAGAATGCAACTTAAAGAACCAAGATGTAGCCAAAGTTTTTAAGAATCATGTAAAAGGAAACTACTTGTGAAGTTTGTTTGCAAACTTGTGAAACAGTCCTTTAATATTTAGCATTAGCCCAATCTTCATACTCTGATTTGAATTATAAATTCCAGCTTTGTTTCAGTTATAAATGAGTTCAGACTCATTTTAAGATCACTACCATTAAATGGTCACACTTTGATTAATTATATTTTCTGTCTTAACACCAGTTTAATAAAACAGATAGCATTGTTTGTTAGTCTCTCTGGAGCAACAAAAAAACAGGGTGCAGAAAGGGAAACGCAAAGAGACACGCTAAAGGCAGTTGGCAAGCAAAGCAGCTGGGCTGGTGTTGGCAACTCACTGGAACCAATTACTCAAACCAGTTTTCACCTTATGTAACAGTGAGAGAAACTTCTTCTGGTGTGTCTCTATTGAAACCTTTTTTTTGGGGGGAAGAGTTTCAAAAATCGGTTTTCACTTTTACTATCAGCCATGCTTGGGCACAGAGATTGCAGCTAAATCTAACAGTTCTGTTTAGGGAATAAGGTCCTGGTAGTTGGGTTTAATAGTGAAACAGCATGCTTATTATCAATTTGTATTCCTGTGTGCTAAATGTAAAAAAAAAAAAAAAAAATCTCCAAAAACGTATTAATAATGCTTTAATTTTTGTTGCCATAAGTTTGTAAAATGAATAAAAAGCGAAGACTTGAAGCATTCTTGCAATTGACAGATTGAGGAAAAGAAAAACAAAAAAGAAAAAACAGGTGATTTCATGCCTTTATGAAGGATATAGAAAAGGAGAGAAGAGGGAGATGCAGACAGAAAAAGAGTAAAGAGATGCAGATGAAGACATGAGGGGATGCAGAAATAGAAAAGAAGTGAGGAGAGAAAAGAGGAAGATATGGAAAGAGAGAAGGGGAAAATGCAGAATAGAAAATGAAGAGGCGGATGCCAACAGAGAGCAGAGGGAGATGCAGAAAAAGAGAAAAAGTGAAGAAGATGCAGAAATAGAAAAGAAAGAGAGGCAGAAAAGAAGAGAAGAGGAAGGTGCAGAAAGAGAGATGAGATTAATTCAGACAGAGAAGAGGGAGATGCAAAAGAGAGGAGGAAGATGTAAAAAAGATGAGGAGAAAATTCAGAAAGAGATAAGATGAAGCTGAAGAAATAGAGGAGAGAGGAAGATTCAGAAAGTATAGGTAGATGCAGAAAAGAAGAGGAAGATGCAGACAGAGAGAGGAGGGTAATTCAGACAGAGAGAAAAGAGAGATGCAGAAAAGAAGAGAAGGAGGAAATGCAGAAAGAGAAGAGAGAGGAAATGCAGACAGAGAGAGGAGGGTAATTCAGTCAGGGAGAATGGAGATGCAGAAAAGATTTTTTTTTTTTTTTTATGATGTCAGCGCCCATCTGGCTTTATTTCAGCATCAGTTCACTGGAACCAGAGGTGATGTTGAAGCCTGGTTTTCCACAATACCTAATTCATGGTAGAGACAGCTATATTGTTAAAGATATGCATACCTTTTTTTACAATAAAAAATGAACCATAAAGGATCCTTAACTTGGTTTTACTGCACTACAGTGTTAAAATCAGAGGGAAAATGAACAGATCCACAATCATAACATCCTTGTGAACATCTTTTTCCTAAAAGAGACTCTTTTCCTGAATGACAAGACTTTCAGAGATCCTTAGAGAGACTCCGTAGCCTGCCAGGATAGTGACCTGCTGAATATGTTGGACAGGAATCATAGATCTGATTTCAGTCAGGCAGCAGACTGAGGCATTCACCTTTATTTGTCACTTATCGTCCAGTTAAATCTGCTCTTGGACAATGTGGGCCTTTCAGCTCTGTATGCAGTGAGCAGCTATTATTACCCTGCTTTATGTCTCTGGCAGCGTGTCGGTGTCACTCCGAGGCCGGCGGTGGAAGCCAGGGGGCCTGGTTAGGACTGCTGGCTCTCTGAGGTGCTCCATCTCGGGGCCGAGGCAGCGAGACCTCCAACTGAACCGCAGCCGGTTGGATTGAGAAGTGCTGAGGCAGCAAACTGAGCCCATTTCACTGCAGGGTGGAGTTCCTATACTACACTATACTATAGGTCTTAAAACAAGAAGAGTCGGCATGGGCTTTGAGCCAGTCCATGACTTTATTATCATGCAGACATCGTCCCGGGGCTCCGATTCACACTTCATTGTCAATTATTGTGTTTTATTCCACACTTGTTACCCAGCAGCAGTAGTTAGCCCCAGCATCTGTGATCAATTTGCCGGATTTATGTGTCACAAATTAGTCTGTGTTTTAAAAGCAGCATGTGTCCGTGTTTCACCCTGCCGTGCTGGGTGTTGGCGAACAGACCGCGCTCCAGGATTCCTCAGATTCTTCCTACTAAAAGCTGGTGATAAGGGGAAGTGCGAGCTAAGGAGAGGCCTCGGCGCTCTGACAGCAGTTTGCAGCGCTGATGGATTGAGGTGAATGTTTGAACACCAGACAGACATAAAGAAGCAAATGGCTTTTATGAGCAACGAGATTTATCCACTGAACAAGCTTTGTGGAGCTCAGCCGGCTGAATTTATGACACTTGACACACGAAACAGGCTATCAGCGCATGAGTTTGGGATGTTTGGCAGGAGTCTGTGGTACTTTTTACACAAAGGAAGCATGAAATATTAGCATTATTTTAAAAGGTTTCCGTATATTAGAAAGGAATAGGGTGTCCTTTTCCAAGATGTTTCTCTGTAAAGCCATTCATTTTCCCCTTACCTGGACTTCTGCTGTCTGGAAAGATCGCTGACAGCCAGACTCACTGCTGCTTGGATGGAAAATGATCGAAAGGAAGATAAAAGACAAGGTTGTAGGTGCTCGCATGTTCATTCATAGGGAAAGTCATCTGTGCCCTAACAACTTCATAGCCAGTTTCCATACATGATGAGGAACTTTAATCATTATTAATGAAAGGCTAAAACTTTTCAGGGTACAATTTTTTTCAAGATTTTCAACCTCTTAACACCCCTGAATACACACTTTGTCTCATTATAGCTTTGATCAAAATTAATCTTATCAGTTTCCCTCTAAATTTGGGGAATGTACCTTTCAAGGCTGCCTTGTTAGTGGTTCTTGATGTTGTTTGTATGAGAAAACAGACAAAGCAGCTATAGGATCCTTATCAGTTAAGCTGATGGATCAGCCAGATTCCATGTCTGTCATCAGGCAGATACATCCTGCAGAGCTCCGGTCTGAAAGGAATGTGCCAGGTCTAAAAACAGATATAACCAATAAGCTGTATGTGATGAAGGCAAGGTAGTAGCTACAGGTGGGGTTTAATTGTTTTAAAAGCTGAAAGCAATGGCTGCTGCCAGTGTCGCAACTAGCTTGGATATAGCCATAGCATAGTGGCAGTTTTATCTGAACTGGACCGAATTTCTTTATCAAAATTGATTTTTTTTCTTCTCCCGACTGGCCTCAGCATGATTTTTATCCACCAACAAGCTCCGCTGTTCATTAACTACAACATAGCCTGCTTGCTGAGCTCAGATTACGATCAGAGCTGCTCATGTGTGATACCTCATTCTGTCTTGTCGCTCTGAATTGCCTGCATTGAATGTGAAATACAGACCGTTCATCCAGCCACCTTCCGAGAATTTTCTAAAAGGCATTGCCTGTCCTGAACACTTTGTATGGGACATTTCCCAGATGAATGTGATTTATATCACACTGGATATATGAAAAGGGCTGCATGGCGTCTCATGTTACGTATCAGCATTGGCATGGGGAAAAATGAGCGAGGCATCCCACAAACAAACTGAAAAGAGAGTGGAGCTTCACTCTGCATCCGTAGCTATAGTTTTTAGACTTTCACCCCTCTGTCTGTTGTGCAAAAACAAAAGATGTCCTTTTAGCGTGCCGTGAAACCTTCAGAAATTTGACTCAAATAGATTGAAGCATCTGCTGAATATTAATTGCCCTCACTTTTCTTGATATGTAATAGTTTTTCATATCATTAATAAAAATACTCATTGTTCCTGATTGGTTTTTGCTGCTTGATGGTTCAGTTGCTCCCAGGACTGTGAAATTAGACGGCTCAGTAATGCTGTCACTGAGCATGCACAGGTGTTTGTTTGCAGATATTTGCTTTGCTGTTTTCCTTCACATGTATAGGATGTTTATGTTGGCTCCTCTACAAGCCTCGAGGACTCATGCTCTGCATGAAACAAAGGCTTTTTTTTTTACATGGTATGGCTAACAATGAAGAAAAATGAAATGGTCTTTTTATTGCTGATACTGATCAGTGGCTTAATGGATCCTGAGTTTGATTTGGTCGATCAGCTCTGGACATTCTGAGCTCACTGTAAACACAGGAGAACAGCATGTTCTCAGGTCTTATTGGTCAAATGAATGACTACCAAGGTACCTCCAAGCATCAGTTTGCACACACAGGCACTCTAGAGTCAAGTCAATAGATACACAACTTCCAAACTGAGCCTGAAAATTAGTTTTTGAAGATGGATCCACCTTAAGAACCTTCCTGAGACATCAGGGTGTTTGGACTAACCATTTGATTTGTGATCATGCAGGATGGTAAAGACAGCTTTACTTGGCTCTACTTTGCAGTATATCCATCACAGCTGCACTCTCATTTCCATATGCCGGCTTATCTGATGGTTCCCAGTCAAGTTGTAAACTTCCTCTCTGATCTTTTGCTCCAACTGCATGCTCATGTAGCCGTTCTCTGAGTCTGTATATCAATACACTTTAATTCAGTAATGCATTGTGGTGTCCTTAACTTCCCCTCTAAAGATTAGTAAAAGATAGTATGTGTACAACAAAGGTATAAAGTATGCCATACATGCTTTGAGTGCCATTCATTCTGTTTCTAAGTAATCATGTTAACACTGAGAGATTTGTGTGTGTGTAGAAATGTGTGAGAAAATGATCAGCTGTCAGGTTCAGTGACATTAAGCTCTTCCTCGCTTGTTTGATTGATATTCAGACTGTGATTAAAAGGGATTATGTCCTTGAGGAAACATGAACTGATCAAAAGCAGATTTGTGTTGAAAGACGGCGTACTCCACATGCTCAGCCACATGCATGTATTAGATCTGGGTGCGGTTTGCTGTAGTATGGAAGCTGTGATTAAAAGCATCAGACTGAGTGGCTTCTATGACTGCTGCTCTTCTGCTAATCATTCGTGGGCTGATTACGTAGAGTCTCAAAGTGGAATATTAATGAAAGATATTCTTTGTACTGAACAACTTTTCTCTTATCCAGACTGAAGAATATTGTTACCACAAGTCTGAATTTAGCTCGGTCTCTAGAAATGCGAAGTACCTGTACTAATGCAGCAGAGAGGAATTCAAGGCTTGAATCAGCGTCTCTGCGAGTTCAAGTTGAGGTAAACACAAGGTATTTGAGTCCTACTTTAAGGATAAGCACATAGTAAAGAAACCCTTAAACAAGTTATGCCCTTAATATTTGTATATTGCTAGGCAGCAAAAAGCCAGCACTTCAAGTGGGAACCCTTTCTTTCACCTGTTTCAGACTGGGTGCATGTTTGCTGTGTGACAGTTGCAGCACATGTCCACTTGTGCCATCACAGCTTTCATACCAGGCATGCATGTGCTGCATCTCTCTGCTGTCACAGCCCTGTCTTTCTTCAGAAATCAGTAAATCTTCTGACATGTGACTTGATTCATTGTACAGCCTTACATAACTGTAAAGTTTCAGATAAGTATTCTGTAAACAAGTGAGTTTCTCTACAGAAATGCTGAACCAAGCTTTAATTTTGAAAAGCAAAAGACAGAAGTGTAATCATACCTGTTAAATATTCTGAGGGAATGGAAACTGAAAGCACCAGTAACAGTTGAAGTGCACATAAAAATGCCAACAGACTGACGCATTTCAGTGTGTAACCTTCATCAGGGTCATCAAGAAGCACACTTGCAAACAAAGTCTGCTGATGTGGACTACCTATCTGTGTAAACAAGGTGAATATGGCTCTCCATTTATCCTTTTCCTGTCTGTTTTGGCCAAAGACATGCATGCCTGAAGAAAATTCAGCAAGCCCGCCATGCTCAAGATCAGTGGCCTTCAACTGGTCTAACCTCAGGATCCATCACTGTTAGATGGAATAAAACAATGACTAGACAACAAGACATGGCACAACAAAAATGTCTAAAAAGCAGGTCATTACAGCAGGCTTGAGAGGAAACCAGTGCATTCATTATGTTTTACTCCATTTGCCTTAATGGCATGAAAATTTGGGTTGATTATTGGAGATCCTAGGAAATTAACCCCTTTTTTGTGGTAAACCCAGCTTTGTTATCCCAGGATAATGAGATAAATAAGTTTAGATCCTAAGAAAATGGCCCAGATTTACTTAACACAGCAAAACAGAATCAAATAAAATGAATAGATTTCTGCTTTGGGTTTCTGTACATCTTTATACCACTTTTTTTTTCCAGACATGCATTGAGACCCACTTTCAGGAAATGTCCATATAAGCACAGAATCACTGAAAATGACTGAAAATGCTGTAGTGCATATGCCAAGCCTGTATGTTGCACTGTATCGCTGCCACAGAAATGCACCAAAAGAGAGAAGAAGATCACAGAAAACTGCCACAAACTTTCTCCTGGTTGCTCCTCTGGTTGTTCTCTGCACTGGATTTAAGAATATCTGGTGTATGTTGTTCGCCGTGGTGGTAAAGCATCAGATTTTGCTGTAAAAGCCATAACAAGCTCAGGAGCTTCTGCAGCATGAACATGACCCTGTAATCAGCCATTGTTGTTTTGGTTCAACATGTGCATGCGGCGCAAGTGGGCTATATGTGATGTAATCGTTTCAAGAAAGATGTGGTTGGCTGTCCACATGGAGACGAAATGGTAAGCATTTACAGATTTGTTCACTCTGGGACCTGGTTTCAAAAAGTAGTGTACACTGTTTCGTTTGGATGAAATGCCAATACAACAAAAAACATTTGCATATAATGCTGAATTCTTCTTCGTGTGGGCGGGGCCTTAGATTCTTGACAGGTGACACAAGCATATCAGCTGCTAGCATGCAACAGTCCCACAATGAAAATCAAGGCATCGCAGTGCTGATACAGCTTCCAGGCACCATTAGCATTGTTAGCATGGTGTCCCAGGAAACTTCAGGGAGGCTGAAAGGGATCTCCAAAGTCCCAAAACCACCCTCCTTCATGCTAGCTCTTACTCTCCATCATTAATCCTTGCTTCCCTAACACATGGCCAATGCAGAACAAAAATATCGCCCACGCTCTGTACATGCAGGATGTGACCTTGCTGCTACTTCTACCCTAGCCAGTGGTCATTATTTGCCACTACAAGCTACATGCTCGCTCCCTGTACTACTATTATACAGGAAAAGGAAGAAAATGTCACTTAAGTCACATTTTCCCTCATTTTGACGCTCTGAACTTGAACAGATAATTTCAAACAAGTCTTCATGCCTAAATGCACTGGTTGTTGCCATGTGATTGGCTGATTAGATATTTGCAATTCTAAGCAGTTGAACAGGTGTTCCTAATAAAGTGACTACTATGCGCAAGAATCCTTTCTAAGGATTTAAAAGTCCAAGTTATGAGATGCTCCATATCAAATTCCTGCAGCTTCAGATGTGTTTAGAGTATGAACAGGACTTTAACTTCTGGGACATTAAAATGTCCCGTTACAATATCATTTCAGTTTGTTTTAAGGAGCTCAGCTGGTGCAGAAATGTTTCCCAGTAACCAGATCCTCTCAGACTCTGAAATCCAGAGTTTACCTACGGTCTAACACAATGACACAAAGAGGCCAGCTTGTGTTAAACATGTTTCCTAACCATGTCCATTTCTTTATGTGAGTGCTCCCTGAGATCACAGAGCTGTCCATCACAGGGACACTACCGGGCATGCAGGTAAAGGTGGTGGGGGGTGAGAGTGTGGGAGAGAAGACGTAGGGTTTCCGACGGATACCACTCCCTGGCCACGCGTGAACTGATGTGAATTTAGGTGACAGGAGACTTTAACCTCTGGGAAAGGATCTGTAAGGAGGAAAAGGGACAGAGAGAGCTGAAAAATGGGATTGACCCCTAACCCTCAGAGTCTGTAATGTGATCCTGGTATCTCTATTGTGGAGGGAGGTGGGAGGGGAGGAGGTCACCGAGGGGAAAGGGAAGGTAGCAGAAATGCTGAACTGCTGATTAGGACTTCCTGTGGTCAGCCACAGAGCTGCAGTTTGGAAACACAGACACGTATGCACATATAGAGGTGTTCAAGACAGGCTAAAGGAATTCAGAACCACTATGAATCATTATTAGTCAGAAAAACACTACAAATGAGACCAGTGTTGTGTAATCTGAAGAAAGATACAGAGAAACCACGCCAAGTCAAAATGGCTTTAGAACATTTTAAGAAACAATCAGGCAACCACAATCTGATTTTCAATCAAATGTTGATGATGAAACTGTAGAAAACAGAGAACTTTTCTTTAGAATTCAGCTCAGTTAAGGAGTTACAGAAATTTTTTGTTGTTGTTGTGGTTGGGTAACTCATTCTACCACAGGGGACTACAGAGAAGAAAAGTCCAGCTAAGTGCCGTGGTGATCCAGAAAAAGCTTTTTTTTTTTTTTTTCTTAAAGGTAGACGGGGACAAACTGTAGAAGGTAAAAGAAAAAAATCCAACATGCTAGGCTTTTCTGTCTAAACATTGTGTGGTGTCCCAGACGTGGCCCTGACTATTACTCCCTATCACACTATGCAGGCTTAAACCAAAGATATCTGCACACCACATTCATATCCATGCAAAGAAGAATTTTTAACACGTCTAAAAGAGTCTTTAGTAGAGCCGTAGGAAATGTGTAGAGTTGTACAATTGGCCTCTTGGCACGTTAGTGTGTCCTAGCACACCATTTGGGAACCACTGAGTCAGATCAGCTCTTTGCAGATGACATCACGTGACAGTGCAGGACACTACTTAATGGGCAAGTAGTGATTTCTGCTTAAAGAAACATTGCCAAAAAGGTCTTGTTTTTAGCTGTTTACGACTAAGCCAAGTGTTTGAAGTTCAAAAATATAAACATCCTTAGTTCTTGAGCTTTTGTATCCTGAGAGCAGTTAAATGCTGAGGTGAAAGAATTTTAGAAAGTTAAGAAAAACATCAACAGCAGGAGGCAGGAATTAATATTCCCTCCACCTCACTGTTAATTTTGTTGACTAAAAATGTTCATCAACATCATTTTTTTCCATGACAAAACTAGACTAAGACCAACAAAAATAGATCTGTGATGACTAAAACTGACAAAAACTAAGTTTAGTTTTTGTCAAGATGACTAAGACTAGACAAAAATCTAATTTAGTTTTCATCGGACATTCAAAATCCATGATATTTCTCCACTGTGGGTTAATCTGGCAACAAAACAATGCAGCTGTCACTATTCTGCCTCTCAGCTGTAGAAAACAGGGACCCCAGGTTTGGCAAGGTGCAGAGAACACACTACCATGATTTGGTACCAGATTTAGACATGAAAATAAATGCTTGGACTAAAAGTAAAGACTAAAATGTGAGGACTTTTTATGGACTAAAACTAGACTAAAGTGTTTTGTGTTTTCGTTGACTAAAACTAGACTAAAACTATAAGGGAGATAAATGACTAAAGTGTGACTAAGACTAAAATGCATTTCATTTAAAGACTAAAACTAAGACTAAAATTAAAAATAGCTGCCAAAATTAACACTGCTCCATCTAAAGTCTAGAAGAGTGCTGTCACCCAACACTCATTCGTGGTCTGTTTCTCCAAAGGAGTCTGGCTTAGTTCAGTGCAGTTTTTCCATGTTTTCGCACTTCAAACAACCCGTGGTTCCTCAGCTGATGTACATCTCACCAACCTCCAGCCTCACTCATGATAGGAAATCAACCTCTCTTTAGAGATCCAGATCATTTGGCTCAGCTCAGTAGAGCTGGTTGTCTGGCTTCCAAATGGCTCTTCATTCAGTCCCAGTTTGGCTTTTTAAATGTGGATTAAATAACAACAAAGGATGGAGGAAAGGAAACTGGCACCTAAGAGGAGCAAGCAACCGTGGCAAACATAAGAGTCGTTTTGTAGCACAGGCTCATCGTGAACAGCACGTCATCACTCGCTCGCTAGACGCTAGGAGGTCTGCAGGACTTGGTAAACTGGACTAATGCTAAATCTGTTAAACTGTGGTAAAACTCACCTTTTTGTTGCGTGGGAATCGTATTCAATGTATGTAGAAATTTTCTGATGATAATTGCTGCATAGAGATCCATTCAGAGCTGTTATGTACTAACTGTCCTCCTCATGGCTGTCCCCCACTTCCTGACCCCAACAGACATTCTGGATCTCGTGATTGCAAACAGCCTACCAGCGTTATAGGAATGGCTTTGGAATAGAATCATTACAAAAGGAACCTTTAACCCCTTAGAAGTCTACAGGCTATTTTTGCTGTTTTGTTGAAACTTTTCTTTTGGCAATACAAACTGCTCAGAAAAGTTTTATCATGAGAAAGTTTGATGTTTTTTGGGGGTTTTTTCCAGCACAACCTCAACTTAATGGAAACTATTTTTCACTATTACTTGTTGTATTAGTTAAAGGAACAAAAAAATCACAATTTTAGAAACTGCTATTCAAAAACAATATATATAGATAAAAATATAATGTTCTTATTCAAAGAGTTAAAAGAGTTAGAAATTAATATTTAACACACAATACATCTGTATATGCTGCCATTTGTTCTCTTCTGAACAATGCAAAAGTTAAAAATAATTCATGCACATATTATAAGTATGCAGTGAATGATATGGCATTCTTTGCATTCTCAGACTGTGAAGGATTCCTAAACTATGTAAAATAAACTTACAAAGATTCGTAAGTGAGCCAAAATCAAGCAAAATGCAGAAAAATGCAGCTTCATACATGGGAATTTGCCCCCCCCTCCCCATTTGTGGACTGTACAATATTTTATAAACACAAATACAAGAGGAATGATAATGCTGAATGACTGATGACTGATTTGCAGATGGTAAAAGTACTTTTTTTTCTTTTAAAAAAGTAAATAATGAAAATGAAATAAATGAGGAAATTACAAGTGCCAGTCCTGTACTGTGGAACACTATACTTTATGTGTCAAATTGATTTATATATAAAATTCAAATGATCATATTTCCTGTTACACGTGGCCTACTGGCATCAAGAAAAGATTGAAAGAGAGCTTAAAAATTGCTCTTTTGGCAAAAAGTGAATGCAACATGAAATGTGGTTTTGTCTTCATGCTATCACATGACAAAAATAGCACACAGTGACATCTTGTAACTTATTGTATGTGTTCAAGCTTATTTAGATTTCAAGAAACTATGAAAATAAGCGCGAGCTTATCTACAGATAGCACTGATTTTAAAGCAGAGCTGAACGTCACCAGAGAAAAGCATGCAAAGCAAACAGGAGATGTTGCGTCATTGTTAACCGATGTGGATTTGAATAATGACGTGCAGGAGGATGAGATTTTCATAGCTTTTCCGTCTTCCCCAAACCGGAAGAAAACCGGAATCCTTTTGAAATCCCTCTCCAGAGTGAAGGAGAGGGAGTATGACAGTGTCTGGTGTCTTTTACAGTAACTGTACCACACAGATCCATAATGAGATGATGATTGTTCAGCCCTGGTATCAAAGTGCCTCCTTTCTTGCATGCTGATGCTCTTTATTTTCTCCCTGTCTTTGTAGAAAACACCAGCCTGAGCAGAGATGTTGTGTTCTCACTGAAAGTTGACTTCTCAGTGATTTATTGTCTAATTGAGCTGACTCGTTAAAATGAGCTGTAATAGATGTAATAAAAAGCCTGGCTGCCAGCCAAACAAATCAGGTTTATCAAGCAAACTATCCCACCTGTTAATATTTTATCACAAAGCTGCTCCGTCTGACTGTTTCTTTGTGTTTGAGGCTCAGTCTGATGTAGCCCAAACGGACTAGAACCCACTCAACGTCTTTCCTTGAGCAGCTTGTGCAGCAGCTTACGCCTGCCTGTAAGAAAAAGAGAAGGAGAGATTGTGTGTGCAAGTGTATGTGTCTGGCAGTTTGGTATTTCCTGAAGGAGTTTCCTCCTACCGTCAGAGCGGAACCACCCTGGGCCCCTCAGCAGTCCAACCCACAGACTGACCCGGTACTGCTCCCACAGAGAAACAGAGAGGCGAGGCAGCAGTCTGCAGCCCTGTTGGATATAAAGGTGTATGAACATAGAGGAGCATTGATAGAGATGGTGACAAACAGTGGAGGAGCTTGTTATTAAGGCAGGAACGCACAATCTCGCCAAGTGAAAGCAGCGACTCCAGTTCTGCTGCAGGCAGCGTTCCAACTGTCGAAGAGTCTGGCTTTTTCTGTGTCCCCCTTTTTGCATACATAGACTGGCTATACTTTAGACCAGAGATTCCCAAACTTTCAGCCCATGACCCCCAAAATAAGAGTGCCAGGGACTGAGGACCCTCACAGTCTGTGGAGGTAGTTAAAGCCTGTTTACAGCCATGCTCACTTACTAATAGGCCTGTCCAGCTCTGGCATGTGAGTTAAGTGTTTACATGTGAATTAGTGTTTCTGTTGTTCACATTTGTCACTGTTGTGGCAGCTGCATGTGTGCAGCATTTTGGGCCCAATAAATCCATAAAGGGAGTATTAAACTGTATCGCGTTGTCTTATATTGTGTTCTGTCTGTCCTGTCCTGTTGTATCTTTTCCTCTCCTCTGGTCTTGTCTCGCCCCTCCCGCCCTGTCTTGACTACCCTCTCTTGTCTCCTATCATATTGTTTCTTAGTGTATCTTATTGTACGGAATCCACTCAAATTGTATCCTATCCTATCCTATCCTTGTCTCGTCTCATCTCATCTTGTCTCATCCCATCCCATCCTGTCTCATCTCAGGTCCTCTCCTCTCCTGTCCTGTATTCTATTCTAACCTATCTTATCCTATCTTATCCTATCCTCTCCTATCCTATCCTATCCTATCCTATCCTATCCTATCCTATCCTATCCTATCCTATCCTGTCTCATCTCAGGTCCTGTCCTCTCCTGTCTTGTCCTGTCCTATCCTATCCTATCCTATCCTATCCTATCCTATCCTATCCTGTCTAATCCCAGGTCCTGTCCTCTCCTATCCTATCCTCTCCTATCCTCTCCTCTCCTATCCTATCCTCTCCTATCCTCTCCTATCCTATCCTCTCCTATCCTATCCTATCCTATCCTATCCTATCATATCCTCTTGTCTCATCTAGTCTCTTCCCGTATCACATCACATCACATTATATCGTATCATATGGTATCCTATTATGTCGTATCCTAACCCTTTATTTTGTCACGTCTCCTCTTGTCTCATCCTATCATATCCTATCCAGTCTCATCTCGTTTTGTTCTTTATTGTGTCATATTGATCATATCATATCATATTGTATATCCTGTCCCATCCTATCTCATTGTCCCTGATCTGCTCGCTCTTCTTGGTTAGTGTAGGTGTAAACTGGAGTTTTATCAATCCAAGACTGGGAAGGCACAGACCAAACTGGGAGCAATAAATATTTGTATTAACACCACATCTTTGAGGAGTCTTTGTACAAAGCCATGATTGTGACAAATGATATGTCCCTCGATCGTTAAAACAGGCAAATTCAGCCCAAAGTTGGCCCTTAAATTGTCAAATATGTAGCCAAGCTTAAAAATCTCAGTTTTCCATACTGTGATGTCCATATTGTAAAGGTTATGAACATCACCAGCATTTTACAGACAATTGTTGGCCTCAGAGAGAGTGAAGAAGAAACCAGGAGTCTTACTCCAGCCCTGATGAAAGAAACCTGCCAGACTAAGAGGAAAGACAAGGGGGGAGAGAGGGAGAGAGCATTGTTGACAGTGTGAGGAAGAGGGGGGTGAGTTATGTCAGTCTGTGTCTTTGCCCCCCTGTCCCAGCTGGGCTTGATTACCCAGAGTTCTCTCTGTTGAGCTCTTTTAGGGGAACATGGCTGTCAAAAGAGAGAGGGATGTATGTGGGGTTTCAGACATCAACTCCTGGGATGATCAGGGGAAAGTGATTACTTTTACTTTTAATCAGGACTTCTACTTATCTGTTTGGATATTTGTGCATAATTCTGATGATTGTAGAGCAAGCATTCAGCAAACTCTGTCCATCAAAGCAGCACCCAGGCAGCTTCTTATGAGAAAAACAGTGGCAGACCTTTGCCAAAATCTGGTTTGGAAGCTGTGGATAGAGACAACAAGTGAAGAATTGGTATTATCATAATAATAATCAATATTTTCATATGTATTCAGACCAAAAATAAAGGACTGGATTGGCTTTTTTACATTTTATGGGTCAGTAGACACTCCAGATTTGCAGGATTTTGAGCAAAAATCCTGAAAAAGAGTGACTTTCATTATACTTTGTGTCCCATTTTTGAAAGTTCTGACCTGATGGCCTTCTTCTATAAATGACTGTTTTTTTAAAGGGGGATGAAGGCCCCTTGCAGGGTTCCAGGGGGTTCTAAGCAGTTTAATTTCCCTTTTATTCCACCCCTAACCATTTAGAGGCAAAAGCATTGAAAAGAAGAAATAAAATGAGGAATCCTGTGATGAAACTTTAAACACAAGGCCATCCACGCTCCAATTTTATGTCATTTTTGGGATCCTAGAGACACATTTATATCAATAATTTATACTGCAGTATTGATTCAAATGATCCAATCAGGTATCAAGTTATTCCAAAGCTCTAGTGAATCTAACAGGGCCAACACAGTCCTGATTCTTGATGTAAAACACACTCTGGGATAGAAATCTGGCAGAGAACATCAAAAGCTCTGATGTTTGACAAAACTGTGTTGTACATTGCATTTTCATCCAACCCTATACTCCTTGTCTTTTCTTTTTTGTGAAGCTTTACCAGCCAACTTCACATTTTTGTGGCATAAAACAAACTCTGATCATAAAACACTTAAGTAATTTGGTTATATGATTTGTTTGGTTTTGTTTTGTCATTGCCAAATGATTTCTGCCTGACTGATGCCAATCATTTATCATGAATCATGAGGTGTCGTGTCTTTGTTTACATGCATCATCGTGTCAAACTACAATCAAGCTGAACAAGAGGACAAAACAATACTTTAATTCTTTTCAGGGCTGCATGTTTTGAAATGATGCAATCTCTGTTATTTCAATCATCTATTGTATCCAGAAGTAGTGAAACTCCAGCTCTTCAGTCATATTTTAACCAGACGCTGCTTGAGAGACAAAGAGGAGAGCAGAGGTGGTCACAGGTCAGTTCAAGTGGATTCTTAGTAGTTAGCTGTCAATTAATTGCAGGTTTTGTAATCAATTGCAATTAATCACATGACAGTAATGCACTTCACTAAGATAGATTGACAGTGAAAAGTTGCTTTTCTTTCTTTTTTTCAACACTCTTTTTATTAGATTTTTGGCACTTCAGTAACAAAAGTTTCCCCACTTGTCAAAGTGAATAAGCGCCTTCTGACATTGGCAAACCATAGAATTAACAACATTTTTTAAAAAAAAAAGGTGGTAACGATAGTAGAAGTAGAAAATAATGGTATTAAAGACAAACCAACACCTAAAAAATGAATAAACACGAATAAACTAGAAAAGCACTCGGAGAGCGCAGACCTCCGCCATTAGCCCTATCTCCCAATAGTAAAGAATCCTTTAAAAAATCCCTGGATCCAGACGGTGATCTGGATCACTCCCAAAATCTAATCAGTTCTTCCTTATGCCATTTCTGACATTTCCTGAAAATTTCATCAAAATCTGACAATAACTTTTTGAGTTATGTTGCTAACAAACAAACTAACAAACAAACTAACTAACTAACTAACTAACTAACTAACTAACCCTGCTGATCACATAACCTCCTTGGCAGAGGTGATAACGACCCAAATAATGAATCACCATAATACACAAGATATAAATATGAAAGGAATCAAAATAGTAATAACAGTAATAAAAAGCTAATAATAAAAATATAAAAATAGTGAAGTGCATTTTATTAATGCACTTCACTGAGGTAGATGGGCTGTAAAAAGTTGCTTTTCACTAAAAAAATATAATAGAATAAATAATAAAAAGAGAGAGAGAGCGAGGACAAAAATGAAATAAAATACAATGAATACATAAAAAGATATATATATAAATGAATAAATAATAATAATAAATAAAAAGTAGAAATTAATTAAAAAATCTGTGTACATGTACACAAACAAAAAATATATACAAAAAAATAATTAATAAAAAAACAATAGATTAAAAAAAATATATACACACACACACGCACACATGCATACATAAAAGTTTCTTTTCTATAGCTTCAACACTGGACTCCAATCATTCCATAGAACACATTGTTCCATGGTAATGGTCCAGCTCCAGCTGCAGGTTTTTGTGCTTGCGTTAGTGCCAGTGGACGTTCGGAGCTCTTCAGCTATGGAATCAGCAGAGTGTTGGCGACTTTAAGCATCTTGCCCTTTAGCAGTCTTTGACCCTGCTCTGTGATTTTACATGGTTTCAGCTTTGTGGCTGAGTTGCTGTTGTTCCTAAATGCTTCCACTTAAAAAATGTCACTTTTAGTTGACTGTGGAATACCGAGCAGGGATCAAATTTCACAAGCCGTCTTATTGCAAAGGTGGCGTCCATCACATTTCCACACAAATGAAGACTGCATGGCTAGATGCTTGATTTTATAAACCTGTGGCAAATTTGAACATCTGAATTCAAAAGGCGGGGCTAAATACTTTTCTCCATATAGTGTATATGAATAAATTGGCAATATTTCCAAAATGTTGCCAGTGTATTTGTGCAGTTTATAGAGTGCAGAAGTTGCCTTTGTTGATGTTGTATCCAAACAAGCCTAAATATTGTTTGAGTTGAAAAATTTGGTGTCATGACAACCCAAACTGCCCAAATACTCCTGCGCTATCTCTTCTTGTCTTCATTAGGATCAGACACAAAAGGAGGAAAACACATAATCTGAGTTAAGAGTCGAGTCTTTGAGAATGACAGGAAAGGCAGGAAGGAAGGAAAGGAAAGGAGGAAAGTGAGTGAGGGATGGAGGTGTAGCTCTGGCTTGTAGAGAGTCGCTGAGATTTTAATGTGAGTCTCCGGGAAAGCGCGGTGTGTTTATAAATCAGGGAGTCAGGCAGTGTGCGTCTTGCAGGGCCGGTGTTTCCTGCAGTGTAATCTGAGTCTCTGGTGGAATGTGTGAACCACATCCGACTCCACTCCACTCGAGCCCCCGACTCACTCAATATCCCACTGTAAACAAGCCATCCCTGCCAGATCAGGACAGGTAGAGTCGCTTTACTCCCAAAAATAACAGATTACAGGAAATGCTTCAAAATAAAAGCACATCACATTGAGTGGTCAGCAAAAAAGTCAGTCCTGGAAGACGATCTCTTACTGTGACATTCCTTTATAGAGTTTTCTGCAATGAACCTCCACCCGTATGATTTTTTTCCTCATGTGTGAGAGAGAGCAAGGGAGAGGTTTAGACGAAGAGGTTAATTGCCCTGTGACCTCTCTAATGTCTTTCCCTGGCTTGTTATCTTGATTGGGTAATTAATTCTGGGGCTGCTCTACTCGGCCGCCCCAGTATTCACACACTCATATGTCTCTTTTCGAACCCTCCTGAACTCAAGAGCCCCCACATTCCTGTAACCCTGAGGCTGCTCCGTCGCATTACTTTTCCTCCCTCTCTCTTACTCTAGCTCAATTTATTTCTCCATCTCACTCAATCATTCTCTGAGCTCGATCGTCTGTCATATTACGCTCCCTCCCTCTTCCTACTTTGCCTCACACTGGACAATTTTGAAATCTTAGCCAATTTTTAAAGAGACCAGAGACTTCAAAGCAGTTTCAACCAATTGTAGGACCACACACCTGCTGTTAGTAGTAATGACTGCAACAGTGGCGAGTCCACAAACACAAGATCTCACAGAAACTGACGCGATCAAACATGACTTATATGGATGTGGTAAAAATTCTGACAAGAAGAAAAAAAAGTCCTTACATTTAAGTCTTTACTTTTAGTCACACTCATGCTCTTTTAACTAATTTAATCAGCCAAATTGTAATATAAGTATAAAAGTAAAACGCTCGTATTAAAAAACTTTAAAAGAGACCAAATTTTCTTTGCACTCAGTGAGCTGGACAGACATTGGCTGTGGAAACCCAAGGCTGATGAAGAATTTCTTTGTCAAACTGTGACAAACTTTACTAAACCTAACTGAACTGCTTGGTGAAAATGGACCATACACAAGCATTGTCTTACTCCGCTCTTCGAGGTCTAAGACGCAAGTTTTTAACCCATTTCTTCTGCCATTTCCCCATGAGTTCTCTGAACCTTTTTGCTTTAAATGTGTCACCACTTTTGAGACCAAAAAGAAGTTCAGAATTTGTGTTTTTTCCTCTTCGGCACAGCCATAAACAGCACAGATCCTTGGTATTTTGGCAGTGCTTCTCTATGTAGAACTCACTTCCTGCCCCCCATTTGGAGTTCCTCGCTTTGACGTGACATCATCTGCCAACAACCCATTGTGGATATTCTGTCTGAGGCAGTCCAATATGGAATAATAAATGTCAAACCTGCTTGGTATCGATGATCCAGGAGGCTATGACCTGACTGAGAGTGGTAAAATAATTTACTGTACAAAAATGTGTTTACAACAAGCTTTGTATTGAGCCATGCCCTTAATCACTGAGAGGAGACAATTGGGCCTGAAATCAGGCTAAAATCATCTGCCAGTGAAGAATTTTTGGAAAAACACACAATTGTGCAAAGCCTCAAATCTGGGCGTTGTCTAGAGTCTTGGTTCTCAACTGTTGGGCTGCTGATGTGTGCCTGGAAAAAAATATGTTGTAAAGAATCCATGATGTGCTTTTATTTTGGAGGATATGTCAGTCTCTTTGTTGCATCACATCCTAAGTTACACATTAGGTCCAAATTGCCCCCTAAAACATTAACAAAATTTGGTTCTGATTAAAAATTTGAAAAAAAAAATTGGGTTGCAATCTAAGATTAAGGGGGGGGGGGTCGGTGGGACCAGTTGAGAATCACTGGTCTAGAGTTTTGGGAATCTTACTTTATCCAAGGATTCAGGTTTTCCTCAGTGAAAACCAAATCAGAATCTGGAATGATCTTCATAAACTGAGTAAAAGTCTTAGGTTAAAAATACAGAGCTACAGTTTATGAAAACTTGTCAGCTGTTCTGTTTGGTTCAGTAACACCAGTACCATTAATTTACAAAATCTCTCAGCAGTTACAGTTGTGTAAGAACCCTCATAGAGCCAGTAATAAACCCACTTTGCAAAACATAGCAGTGCACACAGTGGCAGTCATCGTTGTTAAACAAGAAAATCAGCCTGTAAACTGGAACTGATTTAATGTATGCAAAGCATCTTATGTCACCCTTGTTGTCTTCCACATAAACAGTTTGACCTCTTTGTTTGTCTGGAACTCTTTTTATGATGTAATGGGGCTGGTTCTTACCCAAGTGACAAAACTTGAGCTCTTTTTTGTATTATATGTGTTGTTCAACATTAGGTGCCATATTCCAGCAGATTCTGACATCAACAAATCAGTCTTGACTTTGTGCCAAATAAACATCACAAGTGTAAACTTTACGACTTCCTGAACCACACTGGCATAATCACACTCTCTAATGAGACTTACATCACAAGTGCTTCAAGAGACTTTATGTTATTGCTGGTTGAGATTACATGGTGGTTTCGCTCTGTCCAGTGGTGTACCTTTACGTACAAGTCTGTATCTGAAGCAAGGCACAGCCGAGAGCAGCTGGATCACAAGATTATGTGGTGAAAAAATCAAACACCATATAGACAGCATGCTATCTCACCTTTACTGATTTGCTGTTTTGATATAATAATGATGAAGTGTTGGGATATCAGTCTGAACCGGGTCTTTTACTTTCTTTTTTTGCTATATTTTGCTCCCACTTTAGACATCCTGTTTGGGTGTTATGTTAACTTTGACACCTGTTTGGGGCAGTTTGATCCAGAATAGACTCAGGGCATATCTTGAGCGGAGCAGAGCAGAGAGACACTTCTGGCATGAACCAAAAACACATTGCAACATCTGCTGCAATTGACAAGAAAGGGAATGATTAGCTCCAGAGTGGAAATCGTGGGTTTGGACAACTGATTTTTAAACTTTTATTTATTACTAATAAAAATCAGACAGTATTGATACCTGTTTTGATGCAATGTCAACAAAATTGCAGTCCTAGGCACCCAAATTTGGATGATGCACACTATCTTATTTAAACAGAAGCAGTATCCGGGTTTCAGTGTTAATACAGTGCTGTAGTTTAGATAGTGTGGAGGAGTTTGCTTCTCCTTTGCAGCTACATTATAGAGATTTTTAAAGTTTTAGTACATTTTAATACTATCAGTCAATAAAATAGATTGTTTGAACAAATGCTGAAAGTTTTTGCAGCCTTACATTCTCCTGATGGGTATGATGTTATTTGTCTCCAGGTTTCTGGGTTGGCCAATTCACAGTGGGATGTTGCATGGGCAAATGCAGACAAAATTACAATTTGGGCTGGATAACCACAGAAACAAGCAATTTTTGTTGATGAATTCTTAACTAATGGCATTCGACTCAGAGACAACTAAAAAAAGTCTTCCCTGAACACATACAGCTACCTGTAGCTCCTGTTTTGGATTACAAGATCATTTTTAATACAAGCTTATAAAAGCTTTCATATTTGCTTAATGGAAAAGCTTCTCAGAAAAGAATGTTACTATTTTAACACAACTTAGAGGTATGTAATGATTATAGAGTTGAGATTGTGACCAATACTTTAATATACCTTTTAATTATTTGGGATAAATAAAGGTCAGAAGAGTAATATGTTATTCATAAAATCAGGTAAAATAGAACTTTAAAATAAAAAAAACCTGAAGAGCTAAAAATGTACTTAAGCCCTTTATTTATCTAATATTGGAGTTCCTTTGCCTTCCTGCTCCCGTCCCTCCTCTCTTTACTACTGTGGATTTTGGAGCGACCGCTTCCTCTGAGCAACAGACAGCTGGCTGTTTTTCTCCCGGCTTTATCGCTCTATCACCAGCCAGCAGACAGAGAGAGAGAGAGCCAGTGTGAGAGCGAGCAAGAGAGAGGTACCCACTCTCTCTTGAATGCTCGCACTCTCCCAGGTTCTGCTCTCCCTGTTTGGGCACGATGAGAGCGGCAGATTTTTGGAGCTGATAAGATGAGGAATGCTGCTCAGAGAGGAAACGCCGTTCTGGAGGAGATGTAGCCTATAGAGGACGGTTCCCTCCTCTTTCACATATGTCATCCAACCCCCCCAAAAAACACGAGTACTTGTCTTTTCCTCTCAGCTCGTCTCCTTTCACATCAGTGCCACAGGATAGAGACGAGGAGGAGAGCAGGGATTAAAACTCAGTGACCCAGAGACCATGGGCATGTTCATTCAAGCCTCCCTCCTACTCCTGTTGATCTCCTTTGACCGTTCAGTCCTCTACTGCTGTAGTCTCTTTATTACTAGCCAGTAAAAACACAGTAAAATCGACCGTGAAGCAATCACTGCAAAAATACAAGCAGAAATTAACATTTATCTACTAGAAATGTTTTTGAGAGGTCTGAAGTCTATTCCATATTACTGGGAAAATCAATCCTATGTTATTACTGTTTGATATATCATTATTCTTCATCTTGTATCCATTTAAATCTGGAATATGCTGTAGTAGTAAACCTAAAAACTAAGGAAATTAATTAAAAGGCTACCGTGTGTTTGTACAGCAGAAGTAAAGTTTTAAAATTAGCTGTTTGAAGTCAGCTGAGCTTTTTCCAATGGTGTATATATACCATAAACCCTCAGATAATAACCAAGGCCTTTAGATAGGCAATTGTAGATGCTATAAAGCTTATATACAGAATAAGAGGCTTATCATTAGGAGTTAGACCTTTGTTTCTTATTCTCTCTATCTGAGAAGTGTAATTGTTCAATAGTTATAGCCAAAAATAGTCAGTTTTATGAAGTCTGAGTTATCTCATTACTAAATAAGTTAATAATAATAATTTAATATGAAAACAAATATTCTTAGCATTTCTTTTGTCCAGCCCTTTGCACCCTGGTAATATGCCCAGCAACCACCAACAGTTTTCAGGTGATTAGAACATACACACGACTACCAAGGGGTTGTGTCAACCCTCCTACCCACCCTGACAGTATCCTAGGCTATGTTTAAGCGCCACATCTACCCATAACTCTGCCCTAAAGCTGTGGTTTTTGTTTTGTTTTCATCAGATTATTTTCCCATGCCCTTGGTAATGCACAAAGACATCCAGAGCATGACCTGGGTTGTGTCAATCCTCCATTCTGCCCAATGGGGCCCTCAGGTGGGCGTTCTCGCCACCACACGCCTTACTTTAGCCTCAAATTTCGACCCAAACATGCCTAAAACTTCTACACAGTGCTGTAAATTCACTCACATTATCCGGGGATCATTGGACATCAGTGAGTCATTTTGTACATGCGCTCCTGCATGTTTTTTTATTGTTTATTATATATAATGTATATTAAGTCATGGTTTCTGACAACACTGACGTAGCAGTGCAGCAATAATTCAAACAATCAATCTAAGTCATAAAATACATCTGATTGGCTTCATTATATTCCTAAAAAAGACACTGGTAAGAACAGCTTCACAAAGTCAATTTGGATGAAAATGTATTTTTTAAAATGCAAGAAAATTGTGTTTTAAAGTTGAAAATGTTGATTTATCCCTTGTTCAATGGTAAAATTGATGACAGCCCTTCCTTTTTTGTTTTATGTTTTTCTACAATGATAGCCTTCATAAACTGTCTCTGCCAAAAAATAGCTCAGTATTTTACAAACTCTGAATCAAATCCAAAGTGCCAACAACCCCAAACCAACCTACTCCAAAACTGAACTGCTACTACAACAGCTGTAATCACATTTATCAACACTCTGTTTGTTTTAAACTGTGTTTGCATGAATCACATGTCTGCACATTATTATAAAGTATATAAACAAATAGTTGTGTTAGCCCTGAGTAAACATGACTAGATGCAGAGAATGAGTGATCGCCTGTTCAGGGAGCAGCTGAGGCAAAGAAAAGAGAAAGAGAAAAAAATAAGGATAGAGTTGAATAAATGGTATGTAGAGAGCTGAGCGTTACCGATGGCAGATTTTGCAGAACCACCTCATCTAACCCTGACACCACAGAGAGCTCAGCCAAAGCCTGAATTAGATCACATATATCATATCCACTCATGTTTGAGTACATAGTCCTTCAGCCAGAACTCTCCTTGAGATCTCTGTCTCCTTCACATCTAACATCATGTCACCTTTACTAAAAACAGCTCCTGAAATGGGGGCTAGAATGTAACCTATGGAGGATGAATGTATTGGTATGTAAGTTTGTGAATTATAGGGGCTGATGACTGAATGTAGACTGTTCACATGGTGTATGCCTAAAGTAAAGGAGGGGAAAGGTCATTCAGGTTATCATTGAAGATGCAGCTTTGATTATCTTCGACAGTAATCATAAAGTTGTACATGGATCAAATGAGTTAATCCCAGCACATTGCTGATAATCAGTGACGGGGAGCAAAACTTTTTCTAGGAGTTAAAACTAATATAAAAAGAAACCAGTTATGACAGTTTCTGTTTCCAAGCTAACTGAGCCTCATGTACTCCTGTGCAATTAGATTCTTTTGACCACTGTTTTCCAGCCTGGGGTCTGGGCACCTGTGGGTGGGTGATAAACATCTCATTGAAGGGTGGGCTCATGGCTCTGTGTGTTTTAGGCATCATGAATACATCCATCCATCTATCCATACATCCATGGAACATATTCCTGCCAATCCACTGGCTCTTAGGCAGCAGTCCCCACCATCGTACTACTGTGCAGCCCAGATTTGCCCAAATTATTGCAGCACATTTGCAGGATGATTTGCACTCTGCAGTCTTCTGGGGTTTTTTATGTCTTTACAAAGTGATGTACCTGCCCCTTTATGTTGCTGCACTGATTGGCCGGCAATGAATGTGACAGACAGAACGATAACTCATTGACATGTCACAGCAGCCCTCATCAATCAGAGACATCGTCATGAAACTCTAGGCAGTGAAGGGCTTATTATGCTTATATTTTCAATACCACATTTAAACCATATTTGTCCTAAAACAAGGTTGATAACAGGCTTCTACATGAGCATATATCACAGTTTATGGCTGCAGCAGTTGCTAACATGGCTGAAAAGGAATTGGCGTATTGAGTGAGTGGTGTGTATTATACCTCTCTCCCTCCTAGCCCTACCCATGACATTGTAAAGACATTTTTTAAATATCATGGTGCATGAGCCTCAGCTGAAACTCTGGGGTTTAGTAAAGCTGGGCATACATTGTGCAATTTTAAGCCAATGCTATAACAATCATGAGGGAATAACAGCTCACACAGCACAACTGAATCATTTAGAACCCGTGACCAGTGTACATGCTTTATCTGCTCACATCGTGTGGTCTGGTGATCATGCACAACTGGAGAGAAGTCTTCCTGAAGTCATAACGTCTCATTTTCATGCTTAGCTACAAAACAGCTCTTGCCGTCTCTGCCTCAAACACACATGCACTAACCTGACACGCCAGATGAATTTGTTTCACACATCCATCTGGGAAAGCTTCAATAGGAAACATCTGAGAAAAGGCAGAGGCTTTGAAAAAAACTCGGAGGGTGACTGGGTGAACGTCTGTCTGTCGCATCTCTATGGGCCAATAAGAGCAACAAAACACGTGACATAGATAGCTCGATAACGCAAAACATGGCGACTATAGACATGTAAGTACTCGACTTTTGTTGTTTTTGAAAAGAAAACAACTCACTGCTTTTCTTTGTTCTTCTTTTAACGAAGAAATATTGTCAAGTTCTGATAAAACTGGCGCTTTAGCAGCATCCACGCTAACCTCTTCCTCCATAACTACACCAGCTCTTGCTGCTTGTTAACGTCACGACTCTGCTGTGCCTGAAAGTACTGCCCCTCGTCGCTGATTGGTCCTGTCACTTTCTAACCGGGCTCAAACGGTTCAGATGGGAGCTTTGCAAGATGGATTCGCCAGTGAAAAACAAGGAAACGGGCGTATCCATCTGCTTTGCAAGGTTACACATGCACAGCATCGCCAGCAAACACAGCTAGCATCTAAATAATAAGTAACAAATATTCTATGTCAGCTGGAGGTCCACAGGTAGGCCTGTTTCCTTTTATAGGAAAGGCACTTCAAAAAAGTCATCCCTGCTATTGTTATGGTAAAAAAGTGTTCCAAAGTTGTGGCAGTCTGCACTGATTCAACAGAAATATCAAACATGTAAGAAATCCATCAGAGCAGCCAGGAGCAGCTGGTCGAGCTTTGGTCAGCTGTCATATCCGACTGTAAACTGTACAACAATGCACGATCAGGCTGTAACTGCCTGACTATCAAGTGAGTCAGGCAACTGAAACTTAGTGTCTGAATTAGCTGTATGCACCTGGCTTTCCTCTGTAAATGTTCCTACTGAGCTCTAACAGTAGCTCAGCTTTACTTTGCATGTAAATGTTGAGACTGCAGCTGGGTGTTGGAGTTCAGACAGACCTCTCAGTTCTTCACAGAGATTACACAAACAATTAAGATAAGACTGGATGACATTTTCCTCTCCTCCCTTCAATTCTCACCCATTTTCTCTCTCCCTCTCTCTCTCTTTGTAGTGTGATTGTAAAGAATGTTGTTTAAAGACTGTTTAAAGAAGGAAAATTATGCTCCTCTTTGATGTCTGCAGAAATATGAAACACCCAGAGGCTGATAGAAATCCAAACGCACACAAATGCTACTTCACCCAAAACTACATCCTACAAACAGACTAAACATGGATTTGACTGAACGGCAGAGTTTCACTTTGACCTCAGTGGAAGTGAACAGTCACCTGAGTCCCCCGCCTCCCTCCCTCCCTCTCTCTGTCTGTCTATCTCCCTCCATTCTCCCCTCCATCACTCACTCTCTCAGTCTGCAGCTTTCTGCTGACTCCAGGAATTATGATCTGTTTCCCGTCCGCAGGAATAATAGAATACAGGAGGAGGGGAGGGGGGTCAGCAGTGGAACAGTAGTGAGGAGTCCAGCTCCACTGTGGTTTCACTCTGCAAATGCGTTTATATCCAGATGTGCGAATGTGCGATATTTTCCTCTTCATTTCCATAAACTTCACACATTAAGCGATTATCCTTGGACGTGGACACACACAGAACCTGAAATCTTAGCCTGATTACTGGCCGTAAATCAGCGCCCTCCTCCAGCTATCTGGACAGTAAACGCCTCATGTATACAACCCGGCGGTGGGCTGCCGATCTCTTTCCCTCTCTCCAAAGCGCTGCCAGAGCCTCCGGGCACTTAACACTATCGGCAGTTAGATCCAGCAGCTCGAGTGTGTTTGGAGTGTGAGTGGAGTGTGTCCTCAGCCGCGTAAATATTTATCACTGGGCTCCCCCAGGAATTTTAATGAGCACTGATGGAGAGCAATCAACACAGCCGAGGAGGGAGAGAGAGAGAGGCCGGGACAAGAAGAGAAGTGACAGGTTGTCATGTTGGGGATTTTTATTATCGCGGGAGCTTTTTACTGTTTTCCTGTGGAGGTTCACACTTTTCCTGCTTTTCTGCTAAGTGTTTCCTGTTGTTTTTTAACATTTGTTTACATCTGCATGTAAGGCTGGACAGTATGGACCAGAAATCATAGCATGATGTTTTTTAGCTGAATGAGCATGTATATTAAGATTTTTTTTGTTAAGAACAAAAATGGTTTTCCTGAAGATCAGAGTTCCAAACTTTAAAGATTCTAATAAAAATCAAACCATATTGAAATTTGTTTGATACAACTTCAACAGTGGGGGGCTTACTATGCTTGTATTTATAGAGGAGAACAGTGGATCGAGTCAGGGAAACAGGGATGAGAAAATGGCAGAGAGACCTGGGCTGCTCTCGTACATGGGGCGCGACCTAACCACAAGGCCGTCTGAGCCGCCCAGTTCCACCCAATTTTACAAAAGCTACCAGCATATTTATACAATTTAGACCACGTAAAGGAGTTTTACTTCAATTGTTTCAACTTAAAAACTATGAGGTTCTCAATACAAGAATATTTCTGTTAGTGGATGTGATTGTAAGTCAAAGGTGAAGGGGGTTCTCAAACTTTTCGGGGCTAGGGACCCCTTACAGGGCAGAAGATTTTCCAAGCTTCATGCTGATTAAACATGTGTTCACAGCCATTTGTAATCCTCAACGCTGTATTTTAAACTCTTCAACCTAAATTCAAGCTCTTGTCCAGCAGTCTTTGAGCAGCCAAATAAGAAGCCCTTTGTGCTTTTTTTATGTGTGACGAGTGATAAATTTACAATCATATCTGAGTTTTTACTGGCCCAAAGCTGAATAATGTGGGAGTCATTGGTATAGTATGGTTGTTTTATGATGCTGTGGCCCCTTTATGTATTTATTTGACTTTTGATGACATGGCATTACTTTAATGATTTATTTTGAATTATTTCGTGGACCCCCAAACTGTGGCTTGTGGACCCCCAGGGGTCCCCGCACCCCAGTTTGAGAACCAGGGCTTACAGGGCTTTAGCCTCAAATGTGTTCTTAGCCCTTTAAAGCCAATTGGATCATATTTGATAAATGATTTTGTCTTATCAACACACTCAATAGATTACTTGGAATTTTTTTTAATACAATCTGATCATTAATAAAAAAAAAAAAATCAATTGCCAGGAATGCCTAAAGCATCAAATGTGATACAAAAATATGGGAAATTTTGTGTGGTGGGTGTTTTTGTTTAGTTTAATTTTTCTTGATTATGGATATTGGTAGAATTAACATCTCGCTTCCATAAGAAGAGATTTTTCCAGCTATTTTTTTCAGGAGTCCAGCTTTACTGGGTTAAATCCCTGAATCTTGTCAAGGCTGTTGCTGCAATGTTAGATAAATGCAAAAGAATTGGGTGGTACAAGTGGACCCAGCTGATCACAACAGAGCCAAGCTGATAAAATCTTTGTCTTTAACTTCTAGTACCTTAAACCAGTGGTTCTCAACTGACCCACCAGTCTGTCTTACGACAGATTAAGACCCAAGTTTCTAAAACATTTTCAACAAAGCATGGTTAGTTAACTGAATATGTTGTAGTTTGGGGCATGACTGGACCAAACTGATACATTTTATATACCCTCTAACTTCATCATTCTGTGTCATTTTTTTGCCAATTTTCCCAACAACTTGTGAAATTACTTCATTATCATGGGAAAAGTAGCCATTTATTGCAAGAAGAGGAGATCAATTAGTTGAAATATTAATCAAACATTTAAATTCACAAAATTTCACAGTAAAACAGGAAAAAATAAAAGGTATCGATGCATGTCCATTAAGGACTTCAGGATTTTGCCACTGTTTTTTTTTTTTTTTCAGATACCTAGTCATGACCCACAGAAAACTGCTCCGCAACCCACTTTTGGATCCTGACCCACCAGTTGAGAACCACTGCCTTTAAAGCTCACCACAGCGTAAAATACTTTAAAACCTTTAAAGAAAGTTTCTGCTCCTTTTTACTCGGCAGAAGTTAAAACTGTTGCATTATTCAAAAAAGGGGGGGGGGCTTAGGGCAATAAAAGGTGAAAATAATCCCGGTCCAGGCTCTCAAGAAGGATTCCTGAGCAGCTTCTGCTGTCTCTCTTTTTCTTGTTGTATTACAATTTCAGAATGATGAGGATGCTTTAAGAACAATGATGTTTTTAAAAAGAGGATTTTTTAGTTGGGATTCTATCATTTTTCTCCAAAAGATGACTAGATTAGTTGGTTATTTTAAATGGAGTGAAAATACTGTGTATGATTGTCTGATCAGTAAAAAGTTTGCAAAGGAGCATGTGCTCAGACCCTCCTAAGTTTGGGCTGAGCCCTGGATCTTCAGCTTTTCTGGGTTCTCCCCTGCAGTAAATCTTTCATTAAGCATTATGCTAGGCATGTGATTTTTTATTCACCACACTCACTGATGGCCAGATGCCATCAGAAGAATAAAAAATGACTTTAACCCAGTAAAACTGTACTGATTTACATAAACACTGATATATTTTCCAGCTCTCCATGTATGTGAGCAGTCTGTGTGTAAATTAAGATGTTCACTCGTTAGCATTCTGAGCTACAGCTCACGTCAGTGCTGCCCCGTCTGTGTGGTTTAGTGTACATGCTCGTCAGGGTGACAGGGCCACCCCTTAGAGGTCACTTAACACATTGTGTTCAGGCCAAGCTGCATGGGGAGTCAGGGAAGGAAACCTGAGCTATAACTCACACAGCTCACTCTCTCTCACTCTCTCTCACTCCCACACACACGTATAGAAGCACACACACACCCTCTGGAGTTGACCTTCGACCCCTGGCTGGGAGTGCCTAATAACTGTCTTGGATTCCTGAAGACACAAAATCTCACAACTCATTTAAACGTATTCAGCGATGATGACTGGCTTTAACACATAACAACGCTGATTTGTGTTGTCAGAGTTTGTTACACAGAGACCCAAACAGTTAACCTCTTCATCTCCAGTCTCCTCAAATCAGAGTCAGCACTGCAGAAAGTTCAGGAAAAGTTCTGCTTCATGATACGTCAAATATTTCTTGCTGGATCTCAAGTGCTCTTGTTCGATGGACCAGTGCAGCCAAATGATGAAGTCATACTGGGTTTACTTTTGTAGTCAGCTGGCCATACATCAAGGAAAATCAATGAATGGCTGAAGCAAGGCCTTACAGAGTAAACGGACATGGATGTTAGAAAATTTTTGTCTTCCATTGTAACAAACTTGAAGACAATAGGAGCAAAACGTACTATGGTGGTGATAAAATAGATACAAATTAGCTTGATTGGTCCATATATTTTGTAGTCAGTTATATAAAAATCCCACTACAAGACAGCGTTTTATAACTGTGATACATGCTTATTTTCATCATACAGAGCCAAAAAAAGAAATCCACATTTAAAATGATGCCATAAAGATTCAGTGTGAATAAAGTTGGCAAAAATTAAACATACCAAATATGTTTGAATCAGTGTTTAATCACCTGAATATACACCTCTAATTTGTATTTCTATTAACTTACAATAGCCTTTATATATATCCAGTTCATGTTTGTTGTGTTCTCCTAAACTGAGGCAAAGACTCAAATTCATCATGCCTTGTATTTTTTTCTTTGCAAATCTCAATATGATGTAGAAATTCAAAATCAGGAGGTAAGAAATTACATTTTTCCTGTTTTAAATGTCTGAATAATTCTGACACTGATCTTATGGCCTCTTTTGGGGTGGCTTTCCTCCCATGCACAGCAAAATATAGTCTTAATAACATCATGATTGTGGGGTGGACCCCTTGTACACAGGCTGGTTTCAAGTCCAGCCTTTCCCACATGTCTCTCTCCCACTGTCTCCTCCCTGTTCCCAACGCTATCCACTGTTCTTTCTAAATAAAGGCATAAAAATCCCCCAAAATATATCTTAATAAAGAAATGATAATATAATGATGATGATCATAAAAGGAACAACCAATTTAATGTAACAAAACAGAGTCAAGTTAAAATCTAACCCTTATGTTATGTACTAAAACAGCATAGAAAATAAAAAGGAGTGTCCAAAATAAAAAAGAAAACACCTAATTACCTAATTTTTGACGCTAACATTTCAATATTGGTCACTTTAGGCAATACAAGCCATTGTATTTTTATCTATTTTTCCTCACGTTGAATGTGAGGAATAACAAAATAAACAGAAAAATGTCTAGTTTTTGAAACTCTGAAATAACAGTGAAATGAAAAGCATTAAATAAAGTCAATACATCTTTCATATTGGCCACAAAGTGTTCATGCAACTTAGGAAATTGTGCTGGAAGGACTCCCAGCTAGAGGTGATAGCTTTATGGCAGGGATGTCCAAACTGTGGCCCAATACCCAGATAGAGCCGATGGTCCATTTTTGTTTGGTCTGCAACTAAATCTTAAAGTAAAATTGAATATGGCCTACATTAGAACATAGAGCATTATAATTGTACTTCAAACTTAGGCGTTGCTGCTGTGTTGATTCTGTAAACTAGCATTTTGACAAGGAAAATTCACTGACATGCTTTTCTCATGACTGAGCTGAGAAAGCAGTGAGTGGTAAACATTTTGACGAAATAACTTTAATATTTTGATTCGCAATTCCCTTTTCAAGAAAGACAAAAGGATTGTAGCAGCAAATAGCAGAACAAAACACACTCCTTTGCTCTGATGTACAAAGCATATCTCACTAATCATCTTCAAGCAGTGACACCCCCATGGAGTTTGACAGCTTTGTGTTGTTTTGCATCTGAATTCAAAGATGAGTCGTCAACGTGTCCACCCTCTTACTTCATTAAGTATTGTCATCATCGTGACTAGATCCAGAGATAGCCAAGTCTGACTAGGACCCCCCTGAAATCACCCTAACATCATTCATAATGACTGGTTGTTTACCTTGTCAGCCATCAATGGAAAACTATGATGTACTGTTTTCTTTCTTTCAGTATTTAATTTCTAATTTTATCTTCATCTACACCAGGGGTGTCAAACTCAATCACAGCAGGGGCCTGATTCTGAATTTAGGTCTAACCTGAGGGCCTAACAGGGTCAACATTTAACCATAAACTGTCAACTCGCTTTCACCAGTGATAAATTATGCTCATAAAAACCTTTTGAAATTTAAAAAAGTCAAAATGATAGGTTTAATATCTCAAACTCTGAGATTAAAAAATTAGATGATTGAGTTCTTTTTATAAATAAATATATGATGGAAAGTCAAAATAATGAGTTTAAAAGGTCAGAATGTGAGTTCAAATGATAGATTTTGAGTCTGAAAGGTAAAAATGTGAGATTAAAAGTGGAAGTTAGGAATTGGAAGGTCAAAACTTGATGAAATTTGAAATATTTTGTTAAAAAGGTCAAGATATGACTTGAAATTTAAAATCCTGAATCCAAAATGTGCAATAAAAGTTGAAATTATGGATTGAAAAGGTTAAGATATGAAATAAAAAGTCAAAATCATAGATTTAAGTCGTATTCTGAGATGCAATATTGAAATAATGAAATGAAAACACAATTCATTTTTCCCCACATTTCTGACTTTTTATGCAATAAATTTTTACTCTTTAGTTTTTTTAATGTTATGACTTAACAAGGATACTTTGAATCATTTGGGTTGAATTTCCTTTTTTTTCTTTTTTGTTTTTTGTTTTTAGATTTATTTGTGGGCTTTTTTGTACCTTTATTGCTTTATTGGATAGCGGAGGACGGTGGATAGACTCGGAAACAGGGATGAGAGTGGGGAGAGACGTGGCAAGGGGCCACAGGCTGGGTTTGAACCCGAGCCGCCTGCATACATGGTGTGCGCCTTAAACCACTCGACTCTTGCCCCCCCCCCCCCCCCAAAATTTACACGTTTATAGTGAAGCAAATCTGCAGACCTCATACCAGTGAGCCAGTTATAATAAAAATATGATATGATCCTGTGGGCCAGGTATAACTGTACTATGAGCCGCATTTGGCCCCCAGGCCTTGAGTTTGACACACGTGATCTACACTGAATTGGTCTTTCTGCCTTTATTACACCAAAAGTTTGGACGACCCTGCTACAGGAGGTTCCACAGCATAGCAAAGTCTAAGATCCCCTCTACAGAAGTACGTTTTAGAAGTTTAAAGAGGAAAAAACAGAACCAAAGCTTTCACATTACCACATGATCTACTTCTTTGACTCCTCCTCCCTCCCATCTTTTGAAACTGGGGGTCTTTAGTGCTTTAGAGGAAGTGATAAGTTGAGGCCATGCTGGTGGAGGTGTGTTAGAAGCTGACCAGTGACAGATTTGTGACTCTGCATGGGTTCAAATGTGAAATGCTGAAGTTCTCTCTCTCTTTCTTTACTTGGAGTGCACAAACAGCTCACGCACCTGGATGCACAGTCACTGAACGCAGCGGCCTGGACATGAAGCAGAATTTGGGTTTGGCTCTGAATTTTCCATCCTTGCGTCCTGATTGCTGTCGTAATCCTGGGTATAAAAAGCCCAGGATCGGGGTTGAGTTCTTCCATGAAAACCCCAGCAAGGTCTAAGGTCAGAGCTTCTCGGTTTGGTCAGAACATCTGGGTCTGCTGGGGACATGGAGACCGGGCGCTCTGCTGTCACAGCCTCTCTGCCTCTTTATCTGATGTTCTTTGAAGTCTCTTTACTCGCTGCCTCATGTCCACTACTGTACAAATACCAGAGACGCTACTGGACTTCCAAAACCACATCATAGTCTCCCAGCATGCAGCGCTCAAAGAGAGAGAGTTGTTTTCTTGAGAACGTTTGATCTATCTCCCGTCAGTGGGTGGGTTCACAGCAGGGAGAAAAATAAATACAATTTATGAACGTTCAGCTTTTTTTTGTATCTGTACATACGTTGTTGTACGTCCTTTCGTATGTTTGTGTGCGCCGTGGTGTTTTTAGGGGGTCAGTCTCAGTGTGCTGTGTGATTTATTGAAAGGCCTCACAGTGATAGCAGAATTCCTTCGCGTTAAATGCTCGCTCTGAGTGCCTTTTACTGCCCGAGCGCTTTATGGGCCATGATCACACTCTATTCATCTCTCACATTTCTAAAGATTATTTTTTATGGCTTCTCATCTTTATTAGAGCAGGAGTGTGAGGGAAATGGCAGAGAAGGAAGAGAATGAGGAGAGATGAGGCAAGATATACTTAAGACATTAAAGCAGAGGAAAATATATTCAAAATGTTAGATCCGAATATCAAGAAGACTGAAATTACATGTCAACTACTGACCAGTTGAGAGGTTTGCAATCCCCTGAACACGGTTGTTATCATTCCTAAAAGAATCATGAAATGCAAAAAAAAAAAAAACCCTGAAAATATAAGCTGTTCCTCATTGCATAGATGTAAACTCTTGTTGTCTAAAGATGACATTGAATACGTTTCCATCTACAGTGAAGGCAAGCTAACTCTGTTCCCAGCTACCTGCAGGTATCAGATTCAATGCACCATGCATTACACATTTAATTTTCTGTACTGTGAGTTTCAGGTTCCATTTGTTAAAAGATTTAAATCTAATGCTTTGATTTTGAATGCAAAGACACAAAAGTCTAGTTTTATATTGAAGAGCCTTTGACAGCTGTGAGCCGCATAGTTTTGCTTCGGTATTGACACAAATCAGAGCCTCAAATTTTAGACATAGATAAGGATGTTGTCTCTCCACTTCGTAAAACAAACTAGCTCTGTTAGGTGAGGAATGTGAAAGAGAATAAATGTTATGTCTGACACTCCTGGTGCCTTGTCATCTTTCCTTCCTTGCACTTTGTCCATGTCAATGCAAGCAACAGAGAAGAAAATTGGAACAGGGCAGCAAGGAAAAACCAGATCACTGCATCTTGCTGCATTGCTGCATTACTCATGAGCTGTCATGTTACTGCAGTAGGAATCAGTGTAATCAAGTGAATTTGTTGCCGACACTTCCTCACAACAGTGCAGTAAGGACACACTGAGATAGTTGTTATTGAACCTATTTCTAGTTTAACTTTCTAACAAGTTAGAAAGCACTAAATTGATTCTATGTTGAGCTGAGGAATGACTTGGGCAGCTTTACAGCTCTATACATTTCATACTTTAGACTTTATTTTTAGTACAAAAGCAATGCGAGCTATCAGTTTGCCTCATGATGATATATACTAGAAGGACAACGTGACTTCTGCCAGGCTTTGCATTTCTGCTGTTTGACTTCCAGGTCAAAGCCTGGTACAGAAACAGTGGAGCATGTGCAGAAAGCCTTGTCCAGTTTGGGTTCAATTGAGGTGTACACATGCAAGAGTAAATCAATCTCAAACCGCATGTGTTAGTCAGAGTTTAAGAGATTCAATTTTGCAGAGAAACAAACATGGTAGTGAGCATTTTAAAAGTCCAGACTGAGTCAATAGCTCAGCTTCTTCTTGCTGCATGTAAACCTATGATTGTATATCCTAACCCTTATAAAGGGTCAAATGCTAAGATAATGCCAGTGGGTAGTTAGACTGTAGGAAGCCAAGAGCTACTGACCATGCTTCCTAAGTTTATGATCTGTTAGATGCTAGTTTTTATAATTAAATAAAATAATAGGTACTGTGCGGATAGTTAAAAATATTCTTTTTATGTTGGTTTAAATGGATGAAATCAACTGTACAGTGGCAGCAAGCACCAGGATACAAACCTCATGGGATTGTTATTATTATATAATTTGATTTTCAATGACAAGTAAACATCATAGCAATACCAGAGAACTCTAGAATGTTCCCAGTTAAGGTGTCACTTCTGTGAATAATCAAGTTATTTAGAAAAGAGACGAAAACAATGACAGTTTTGGGTGGTTTTGCACTTTTTTTTAAGCTTTTTCTATTAACTTTATCCAATAGAGAGATTGTGTTTAATTCTGAGACAACAGTGCTGTTTGTTGCTCTAGCAAAGACTCTGAGGGAATATTTCACTCGTAGATCTGGTATCTGAAGACAGTAGACAGTGTGGTAGGAGTTTTATGCTGCATGTTCCGATGTTCACACTACTGTATGCTGAGGTGATGACAGTGAAGGACATCTTGGTGACAGCCTGTATTTTTCATTTTAACAGCTCTAGATCAGACAGAGACATCACAACAGATAAAACCTCTGGTCTGAATTTTCCCAAACAACTTTAAATGTGAAACCTGTTTGCATTTTCTCAATCTTAACTCCTTCTCATGATAGAAAACAGTCCTCAGAGACCGAGATGCTCTCTCACAGGCTTGTAACATGGTCTCAGATAGATATTTGGCATACTTCAAGAAGTCATATAATCTTTTAAATGTGTCTAATGCTCTCTGGGTCAGGGACACATTTTGTTACGGCTAATTTTCAGCTTTATTCCACCGCTTGTTGTTATGATCAGTGCTGCATGTTTGCAGACATGGGCAGCTCCAAGCTTTAAACAGGATGTGCTGAAGCGTTGGCTTCAGTTCCAAATCGGATCCATATGAAGATTATATTGTGCCCCCATCTGTTAGTAGTTCGTGTTGAATTATTTGCTACATGCTCTGTTTGGGGTGAGTTCACTTGGCCGTAGAATGCTCTTGTTAGCAGTTTGGAGGCAGCTTTTATTCGCCAAGCTCTGCAGAGGGCTCAGTGAGAGTGAGATCGTCTGTCACCTGCAGAAATCCTGGCTGAGAAAGGCCAGGCGCTGGATTAACTTCCTGAATTCTGAACCGTGTGGTTGTCTGCTAAGAAAGCAGACTTAGCAGACAAGAGTCTGATTTCAACAGATGTGCTGCTGCCAAGATGAGATGGAGATTTAAAAGGCCAGGAATGACGATGATGGTGACAAAGATGATGATTATAAGTCATGCCCCTCTTATGTCCCATTGGTGCTTGGGATCCAGTACAAAAACTGACTGTTTTTACATAGTTTGAGATATCTTTCAGTTGCAGAAATACAAGTTCAAGTACTATTGTTTGAGTCAAACAGGGCTCTTTTAACACCACAGTCGATCCCATTCATTTATGTCACCTGTCCCACTTTAGCAGCAGGCCAGCTTTCTGGACCTTGTTCCCTCTCCTTTATTTTGGCAGCTACCTCTTAGAGGCTCATATCAGCTAAGACCCACCCTTTAAACATTAATCAACCAATCAAAATGAGAGATAGAAACCAGTCTGAATATTTTTTGGTATACGATCCACTGAAAATGTTCTATCTGCAAAACTCGACTCCACAGCAGCTCCTATGTTCGTGATGAGGCCGGTTGATGTTTCTTTAATGCCAACGACAAAATGTTCTCCATTACGAACCTTAATCAATATAATTATGAAGCAAGTGGATTATTAATGTAATTGTGGAGTAAGTCACCCAGTGATAATTGCATTCAGCCCGTGATAAATTATGTCTCAGCGCTGTAGGTAATTAGTCTGAAAATGTTTCCAGTTATGGCTTCAGAGCCAGAAATGAATGTGAGTAATGTGGAGAGCGGCTCACATGAGAAAGAGCCGTTTGTCCTGCTGGTTCAGATGGAGGAGGAGAAAATGGGCCGTAGCTTTCATCTGCTGGGCTCGCTGCGAGAGGTTAGAAATAAAAAAGGCTGCTTGATTTGAAATCTTGGTTCAATTCCAGGTGAGCAGTGTCACACGCTGAATCAGCCTGTGCTTGTTCAACATGTGTGTGTTTTCAGTTAGTGGGTTTGTGTGTAATGAGAAGTGTGTGAGTAGGAGGAGTCTCATTCAGACATGGTTCTCTGCTCTCTAAAGGCTGGGCCATGCCAGTCTAGCTATGAGTGTTCCTCAGTAATATCATCAACAAAAGATGGTTTTAAGAGTTTTAGTAACTTTATAGCTTTACTTTTGTCCCAATATATGTCTGCTTATTTACACTGAGGTTCCTGTTTTTTTTTAATAGTTTCATAGAGGCTTCTGTTATACAAAATTAAAGTTAAATGATGCAGCATCTGGTATTTTAGGTGAGGAAAGGCAAGGCAAGTTTATTGATAATTTGCGGCATGTGCAAAAGGAAATAAATCCTTTTTTCAATCTCAGTTTTTCCAAAGAATTTCCTGCAGGCCTCTTGATAAACTTCTTCAGAAAGTCGGGTGAGTTTAAAGGTGAGCACAGCAGGAAATTCTCTGGAAAATTAACTGCGAGTGAGCAAGCAGCGGTGATGACATTTTGCCATGCTGCCAGTACAACTGTTTTGCATGTGGACCAAAAGTCCCTATCTTTCATGCTCTACTGGCAAGGCTGTTTCTCTACCACCCAGTTGTTTATGCTACATCCAGTTACACAGCAGTGAAGTGTCAGACTCTGTTGCTTCATCTTCCATTTCCATGTCGCCCTTTTTGCTTCATGTCTTGCCTCCTGAGAACCACGCCACTTCCTGTCTGGCAGGAACAGTCTCCTGCTGTTAGCTGCACATGAAAACAAAGACTTTAGGAGCAGCATCCTTGCAAAGCCAGTGGACTGGTCAGATTCCATGTCTGTAATCAGGCTGATATGTCTTGCAAAGCTTCAGCCTGAAACATTTGTGTCCTATCTGAGAACAGATGGAACAACCAGTGTTACTTGAGGAGAACAAGGCAGAAGCTACAGGCATGGTTCAGATGTACTACAAGCTGAAAAACAATGGCGACTGTTGAAGAGATTAATATGAGTGCAGCTGCAGTGCCAGTTTTATCATTTCTTAATCAACAGAAGAAAAGAGCCACATTGAGGAAATTTCATGGTGGAAAAGATGTTTTTGCTCTTCTTTCCACTGGCTTCAGCAAGAGTTTAATTTACAAACTGGCTCAAGTGAGCCATAATGGTTCAACTTGTGTAGAAGTCTACTCCCCTGGCAGGGTTGCCAGCTCTGAGTGACAATGCTAGTCCAATGGCCAATAAAAACTAGCCTACAACCAAAACCAATGCTGAAATTCAACAGAAGCCCGTAAAACCTCTGCTGCTTGTGTGGCGTGTCTGTCTACAGCCACTGTGGCACAGCGGATCTTTGCTTGTGTGCCATGTTTTATGTTGTCCTGCCTCCCTGTTGGTTGATTTGGTTGTATTTGAGGGAAATAAAGTAGTTTATTCTGCTTTGCATATTAAATACACATGCACAAGACATCAAAAAAGGTCTGCTCAGCCAGCAGACAAAAAAATCTACCCATGGCAGTGTGTAACTAGAATGGCCATCTGAGGCGGCAGACCCACGCCTAAGCAGCGCCACTGAGGAACTCACGCTCCCATTGATTACTATGGTGTTCAAAATTCGAAGTCCGAGAAAAACTGAACGGGTGCGCAGATCATCACCAAAATCTAATCGATTCTTCCCTGTCACTATTCCAGTATTCCCTGAAAGTTTGGTGAAGATCCGACTTTCCATTCTTGAGTTATCTTGTACACATACAAACAAAGAAACAAACAAAGATACAGAACCCTTTACATAACCCCCTGCCGATTTCATCAGCGTGGGTAAAAGTAGCCAAACTCCACAGAAAAACCACAGACTTGCAACAGTGTTAATTTCGTCAACTAAAACTATGACTAAAAATGTTTGTCAAAAGCCTTTTTTGCCATGACAACAACTAGACTAAAACTAACAAAAACAGATCTGTGATGACTAAAACTGACACAAAGTAAGTTTATTTTTCTTCAAGATGACTTAAACTAGACTAAAATGTAATTTAGTTTTCATTGGACATTCAAAATCGGTGATATTTCTCCACTGTGAGTAAATCTGGGTGCATAGAACACACTACCATGATTTGATACCAGATTGAGGCAAGAAAATAAATGCTTGGACTAAAAGTAAAGATTAAAATATGAAGACTTTTTATGCTCTCAAATTAGACTAAAATGTTTTGAGTTTTCGTCGACTAAAACTAGACTAAAACTAAAAAGGATAGAAATGATTAAAATGTGACTAGAACTAAAATGCATTTCATTTAAAGACTAAAACTAAGACTAAAATTAAAAATATATGCCAAAATTAACACTGCCTGGCAACCCTGTCCCCAGGATGGCACATGCCTACTTCATCATATGTTTTGCCGTTCTGATTTCCTGGAGTGAATTTGTTCAGTCAACCTCCAAGTTTTTTTTTTTTTTTTGTTTTTGTTTTTTTTTTAAGTTCGGTCCTTCCCAAACACCATGCATGGGCTGTTGCCCAGATGGATGTGGAATGTATCCCAAGCCATGAATATGGGAAATACTCTATCTGAAGAGTCAGGTTAGATTGCCCTGAAATTTTCTTAAAATTTAAGGATTGCATGTTAGAGATTAGATCCAGCCTGTTAATACTTGAGCCTGTCTGGGCCCAACCCAGTCCATTAACTGTCCTTAGGAACATGAACCCATTTGAGCCCAACATTTTTTCACAAGTTGGAAATTATAGTTAAAAACGTAAACTACAATTCAGATTTTTTTGAGTGACAGAAAACTGTTGAGATGAAATCTTGATGAGCACAACACCCAAACATGTATTAAATCAACAAATTGCCATGTCTAATGGGATAGAAAATCATGGATTAACCTTCTTGTTATGTATTTTGTATATTCTCCTACAAGTTTAACTCCTACAATAAAGTAGCTTTGGTCAGTTTGAATCACAAACTTTGTGAATATTTGTGCTGTCAACCTGTGCCGTATTACAGCAGTTCTGTAATAACCATTTTCTTTGCTCAATTAGAAGTCTGTTATCATTGTTGCTTAAGTTAATTCATATTTTGAAAGAGATTCTTGTGAAGGCCTGAAACGGAGAAGAAATGAACCAAAAGTTGAGACATTCCTACTTACTTTACAATCCAGCAACAAAAATTAGACGAGTCACTTTCTCTTCATTTGGATCACTTTGAGAAAAGTCATGCCATTTCTAGATGATAAAAAGGGGTTCTGGAGTGTTTTTCTGTTGTTAGATATCTGTTCAGGTCATTCTTGAACTTGAGACATACAAGCTTGAAACAGCTTACAAAATGAACAATGATTACACAGTTGACAAAGGCAGTCCTCTTGTCGTCTCTTTTGATGACTCACTTGAAGTTGCTCCAATCCTCTGACTCCAACCACACTGGGACAGTGCTGACTCTCTAGTTAGAGAATTAATAGAGAACAATCTAGATTCTCATTTATCTCATACTTTATCTGGACCGGGGCAGAGTCTGAGCTCTCCTGGATGTCTGAAGAAGGCTGTTGTCACATTTTTTGGCGTCTCAAACAGACCCACAGAGTAGCATTTGTCTTCTCTGAGCACAGCACAGTTTGAACGTCAGTCGGTCTGTTTGGCTAGGTTCAGACTCAAAGCTTCATGTCTGAGGTCAGTTGTGGGGTTGGTTATGAAATGAAGCAACATGGGGCTCAATCTGCAGGCGTCTCGGTGAAGGCCCTGTGTTATTTGGCCTCTCCGTTTCATCAGCCGTTACCTCAGGCAAACTTTGTCTGGCTCTCCTTTACGTCACTGACAGCAGCTGTGGCATTTCTGGATGGTTTTTGTGTAATGTTGAATTCTTTGGCATCAAACTCACCGGTAGGAGAAAAAAACAAGATGCCGAAGATTACTAGTCTCAGTTTTGGTATCCCATGTGGTTCATCTGAACCTCTTATAGCTTAAGCGTATAGTTTCATTTTCTTATTCCTAGATGGTCAACTTTTGTGGAGGGTCTCTGCAGACAGGCCTTTAATAACACCAATTTTCTTCAGTATTAGATAATCTACAGTAAATCTCTGCTCCACCTTTCTAACTCCAGTAAAGTCTGAATTTTAGGGCAACAATGTCTGCACAGGGAGGAGGTTTGGGTGGACTTGCATTGCTTGTCTCCTTTGAGAGACCAAAACTCAACTCTGATTTATCATTTAAAACCAAACCTCAACATTTCCTTTAAGCTTCCCAGGTAGATATCCTTCCTAACCAAACTCCAATCCTTTCACAGTGTCACCAAAGTGTCTGAAAGGTTTTCTGGCAAACAAAGATCTAAAAATGAAGTGAGGTATCGTGTGGATTTGTCTGAAAGTAGAAAACTATGTTATAGCTCCACTTGTAGGCTCTGTGTCTACACCCTGAGCCTTAAACACACATTATAAATCAACACTGATACTCTTGTGGCTGGATTGAAGCACATTTCTGCATACAGATTTTGAAGTTGTGCTTAAAAACTTCCCAGAAGAGAGTAGCAGCAGCAGCTTATACCCATGGTTTCAGAGTGGGATGCTGGGAAGTCTTTATACTTTAGGTTATATGATTATGAAGATGAATGACAAAGAAAGGAAGGGAAGGACCAGCAATATGTTTCAAAAAACTACCAAACAATGGTTGTGTTCAAGAAAATGAACTAAGCTATTATGATCATTTCATAGGCAGGATTATGACTTTAATAGAGCTCAACAGGGATCACAGCGGTTCTGGTTCCAGCTGTAAATTTCCCCCATCAGAGCCTCCACTGACATTTCAGAAAATCCTGATATCAATCTTTTAAATCCCAGAACCAAACCAACCAGCTACCCAAACACTCGCAACTATAAAATATTTAACAGCAGTAAAAACAGACTGGAAAACAGAGACGATGGCAAACATCCTTTTTCTTGGAGTGAAGGAACTACACATCCCACAATGCATTGCAATTTCCTAAGCCATTGCAACGTATTGGTTTCTGTCAAATCAACACAGACCTGTTTCCTACATGAATCTTTATTTTGGAGTTTATTTTAATGTTGTTATCTAATATAGTTTGTGTTATAGATTGTGTTCTAGTACAGACTGTATTATCGCCATTGATGACTGAAATGCACAGAGATGGTCAACATTTCCATAGTAACGGTGACCTCCACCAATCAAAGACACCACTGTGACACTCAAGGATTGGGGGAAATGTAGTTCTTATGCCTGCGATTGTGAATGAATTAAATTAAAAACAAGGTTAATAGATGAATATTGCCCTGCTGCTGTGTTTTTATAGCTTTAACTAGGGATGCATGATGTGGGATTTTTGCTGAGATCTGATAAAAACACACTTTCAAGTTCAAGATTGAACCACGAGTAAAACTTTAGCCCTTAGAAAACTCTTTAAGGTTTAAGGATCGAAGACCAACAGAGAAAACATTTCAGCTGATGTAGGTCTGTTGGTCCGACCAAAAAAAAAAAAAACTTTTATAAGGCTCAAATGTACAGCATAAGGGCCAGGATTTAAAGGAGATACACAGTATCAGTTTAAAAATAGGCTGACATTTTTCATATCTGCCAACACTGATAATTAACTTTCTGAACTATTAGCTACAGATATCAATATCGTTCCAATAATATTATTCAGCCTGAGTTCTTACCCCTTAGAATTCCAGGTGAAATGAGTCAAAAACTCCAAATTTACCAAATTAAACTGAAAGCTGTGTTTGAACTATTTAAAGTACAAGTATGAACTAAGTGTCTTTAGAAAGGTAAGCCTCTGGAGTTTCTTCCCAAACTGCCAGACTCACTGTAGCTTCTACTGGTATTGAATAATACTTTATTGGTAGTCTATATTTGTATTGGGAAACAGAGGATGTAGATGACCATAGTTGGGAGGGATCAGCTGGAAAACTCACACCCATAACCCTAACCCTGACCCTGGACCAAAGCATAAAGCCTTAGCTAGTTCAGGTTCAAAGTTGATAACAGCAGAATAGAAAATGAGGATTTTAAACCTGTTTTTATGAGGGAAAAGTCTGGGAGTTTTCAAACTGGAGAGTTCAAAAAGGATCAAGGTTGGCAGACATTTTTCTAGCATTGCTAATAACTGCCTGGAAAAGAAGACATTATTACAGTAAATACAGCGGACTATTAGGAAGGACAATGGAAAATCAGAAATATTATAAAACCAGCCCATGGATCTTCATGGCTGTAATCCTGTTTCTGGTCTAAGTATTTGACTGGGTTTAGATTGTGTGGATTCTGATGCAGCAGGGCTGTTGTTGATGGAATATTATGATCATCACTTTTATTATTGTTGTTTGTTGTCTGGCAGATGCATTCATTGTGGCTGCTGTGGTTGTTTTATCCAGATATCCTAAGAATCAGAGCTTTCTGGTGGTGTATAAAATGCTCTATTTACATTTTGTAAATTACTTTTTCTGGGTTTAACATGACCTCACACGCTCATGGAACTGCCCCCTGGCTTCCCACTGTTTTACACTATGGAGAAGGTAGTGGTCTTAGTTGCAACCTATATGTTAAAACCAGTTTGATTTTTCTTTTTTTTAATAATGGAGAGTTGTTGTTTTTTTAACTGGATGCTCTAACCAATGAGGAGACAAGCTTGGCTTAGACTTCTACAGAACATCTGAGAAAGAAAATCCAGAGAGGAACAAATAGATCAATAGACGCTCTGCTGTCTCTTTAGGTTGCAATAGACAGTAGCACCAAACAGTCCTCTTCTAGCATTAAATATAATACCAACCTGATCAAGATATGACTATCTTGAACATTGCAGCACCCCAACACTGACTGACAGCTGACAGTGATCCTGATACAGTCATTAACAAGCATGAACTAGCTATTGTTAGCTAGCTGTCCATAGACTTTCATCCTAGCAGCAATGTAAGGAGAAGGCTTCTCCTCTACTGTGGATATACTGGTACATAAACATCACTGGAGCTAAGTTCTGGCTCTGACTTTTCAGGTTTTAACAGTTTCAGTAGAACTGCTGTACTGTTTAAGGGTCCAAAGTGACAAAAACTTTCAGTTTAAATTGATACCTCATTGTTCCTGTAATCGTCAGGTGATGAAAATACGCGTCCTTTTTGGAAAGCTGGAGAACAAAATGACGGCACTGAAGCACCACGTAGTGTTAAGAGGTAGCTGCCTCTGTCCTAGCTTTTTTGGTGGCCCCTCCACACCTGCATGCAATCACACGACTAAAGGCTATAAAGAGTACTGTTTCTGCCTCATGCTCATTTGCATATCCACTGGAAGTCGTGGTGTTATTGGTCTGTCTTTGGTACCGTTTCCTATCCTATCCTACAGAAGCATCATTTCACACTGAGGTAGCTCTTGCTCAGTCCACCTTGGATGGTTTTGACATTATGGCTAATAATCAAACCCATTGTGGAGGGAACGAATCAGATTTTTACTGCCTGGACCACATTGTTGATCTCTATTTCAGAATTAGTCACAAGAATAAAGAACATAAAGTGTCATTTAATCGAAAAGAAAAAAGATTCCTCAGCGTCACGTTTCACCACATTTTATTAGACCTCTGGAGGCCGTTCATGTGTTATTTCTGATATAAAATTACATGATTGATGTCTGTGTAACGTAAAAAACAAAAAGTGAGATGGAAATAGAAGTGAAAGAATGAAAAAAGAAACCACAAAGAAAAAAAGTGAAGGGAAAGAGAACCAATGCTTTGCAAACAAGTAAAAGGAAGGTTTTTTTTTCCACGTCTCTTTGGTGGTCTTCAGCGGGGTCTCACTGGATCTTGAACCCGGTGCAAAACACGACAGGGGGGGAAAATGAGTAAAGGGTTGAAGGGGGTGTGTGGGGTGAGTTTGAGGGTCCCAGGCTGGGGGGGGGTTACACTGCTAGAGTCCCACAATTCATCATCCTCTGGCTCCGACAGGGGCTGTCTGGACAGATCGGTGGAGGGGAGCCGAGAGGGGGGATTGATGGCCGGCGGGACTCTGTGACCTCCCTCTTTCCCCAAGAGAGGAGATAGAGTGTGTGAGTGTGTGTGTGTGTGTGGGGGTGTGTGTGTGTGTGTGTGTGTAAAAGAGAGAGAGAGAGAGTAATCGTCACCCTCCATCCCTCACATCCTGTTGAAGACGTCAAGTTTGAACGTTAAGTTAAACGCAGAATGTCTCTATATGAGGACGACACATCAGATCAGACATGACAGATCATTTGTTTTTCTTTCCTCCCTCTCTCTCTCTTTCCCCTTTCCCTTTCTCCCTCACCCTTTCCCTCCCTCTCCTGTCTGTCTTTTCACAGGACTACCTACAAGGCGACAGCACCAAAGCATACCAGAAGCTGGGCTGGAAGCCAAGGGTGACTTTCGAGGTACGTGTCTTTCCCCTGGTGGATCTGGTTGATGTGGCTGGAATCAAAACTGTCATATTTTGCCACATTAGTAAACACATTTAGAGATTTGATGAAGAAAAATAACAAACAAAAGCACTCAGTTACCATGGATGACTACACAGCACTCAAAAGTGTAAGAAAGGTTGAAAAGTTCTCAGGTTATTGCTGGAAAAGTGAGCATAGACTCTTTTTGACATTTTTTATTACGTTAGAGATTAAATTGGTGTTATAGAAAAATTAGTTGACAGTAGAAGCCGTGTTAGACAAAAAATAATCCAATAAATTAGCAGTAAGTAAGACTGCAGGCCTTTGAATGCCTAAAAGAGAGCAATATTTATGTGTTATGAGTCCTCTCTTTAAACGTTTGGAGTACGACATTTTATAAAGGTTTTACAGACACCTTCATAGTTGAAAAGTTTTCTGTTTTAAAAATAGAATAAACACAAAAGAGACTATTCTTCTTTTTATATTTCAAGATATGAGAAAGGCATGCAATGCAAGTTATGCCGAAAAAAATCAAATGTTCTGTGCTATCAGCCGTACAGCTGATGATGCATCACCTCAGTAAGAACAGTCCAGATATAGAGCGAGCACATGAATATCTGCTGTTTTCAGAACATTTAAGGCTTGAAATTCAAGATAACGTACATCCAAATAAGCGTGCTCCCTCTCAGTCATATGTGAGTGTTAAATCCTCAACAAATTTTCTCAGAAATACTCCAGGATAGTTCACTGGTAACTTAGATGTCTTCTTTTACTGCAGCACAATTTTGAAATTAATGAAAACAATAGTAGGGTTATTAGTTGCAGCTACGGTGCTGTTGACTGTGTGGATTTTAGGGCTTACTGTTGTAACAATAGCTGACATATTCAGTGTGAGGCTCATTACAGAGATATTTTTCTATATAATAGGACTTTCTTTACATTTAATGTAGAGATAGAAGTTCTTCCATGATAAAAAAAAAGTCATCTGAGGACAAGCAGCAGACCTGTGGTCATCTTTAGTGACATTTCTAATGAAGAAATTAGTTTAACAAGTTTCAGACATTCAACCAATTTTTTATTCAGGATATTTTTTTCTCAGCTAATAACAAAATTTAGAAACTCTCCAGCACTCTTACTCAGATTTGAGCACTGATATGGCAGGATAAAATGATCAAATTTGCGTTATCAGCTCTCAAGTATGCTAGATTAGATGGCCTAGTGGTTTAAGGCGCGCCCCGTGTAAGCAGTCCGGGTTCGACTCCTGTGGCTCTTTCCCACATGTCTCTCTCCAGCTCTCTCATCCCTATTTCTGATTCTGTCCATTATCTTCCTCTGTCGATAAAGGCATATAAATACTTTTTAAAAATACTACATTAATACATACATTAAATTACAGTTTTCATCAATTTAACTCTGTAATATTATTAAATAATATGCACAAATACACAACTTAAAAATATGGCCAACTTTTAATTGAAGCATGAAATATTTGATCTTAACTGCATGATATAAAAATATGTATAGAAACTTAGAACATTAGTAGAATTTTTTTTCCTTTGACAGCTATTTAAAACAATAAAAAGGACAGGACAGGTCTTAAAATGAATAACTATACTTTGATTCATCTGGAAAGCAACTCTTTTTCCTTATTACAGCGATGCATTTTATTTCTGATGGCTGTGTCGTTTGAACAAGTGATAGCACCCAGTTTTTATATTTTTAGTTTATGTTTAATATCATTACCAGCACTAATCAAATCTCAGTTTAAAGTTTCATTCTGAGCAGCTCTGCGTCCTCTTTAGATTTTAGGTATTTCTTATATTTGGAGTCCAGTGCATGATTGTTTTAACACTTATTTTGATTTGGACATACTGAGGCCTTCTCTTCTCACTCCTGCACAGCCCTGCAGTCTCATGCCCTTATATGGGCATAAAAAGGGTGTGACTGTATGCTTATTAGGAAATGAGCTTCTAGCTTAAAAACACATGGCGTTCATCAATTTAAGAATACAGAAGAGAATCGATCAGCAGTTTAAGAAAACATCATGAATCTGAAGTTATTTTCTGTGAACCTTCATTCAGCTCAAATTTTAGAAAATTCTTGTGTAGATATTGTTGAACGAGGCTTAGTGTGCAAAGATAATGCCATTTAAAATTGGTCTATATTTCTATGAAATCAGGGAGTTTCTGACAGGAAAAGATAAAAGAGAGCCTCTCAGTGAGAGCTGCTGTTTTTTTCTTCATCTTTATCTTTAATGTGTTTCTGGGTAAAATAGACCCAGAGAGATTAAAAAACCTCGGCCTTGTCTTCTTCCTTCTTCACATACTCCTGCTGAAAGTCTAAAAACGGCTTTGATGAAAAATGTACAGATTTCTTCCATGTCCCCTGACTGTTATGTTGTCACCAGTGTGTAACCTCACACTCTTCAGAGGAGTTTATGCCACCTAAATACTGAAAAATTCCCAATCTGTACCCTCGAATACTCTATATCCTTTTACTTTTGCTGTTTCAGATTTATTTTTATTTTGTTGCATTATTTTGTGAAGTACTTTGTGGTTTCAAACCATAAAAGTTGCTGTTAGTTTTCAAATTTATAGTCTTTTTGTTGCTTTTCTTTTTTTAAACAAAATACATAAGCAGTGTTCAAAATTTTGATCTAAATGTGCAAAAGTCCACATATATATAAGGAAAGCATTAAAGGATACACAGTCACAGTGATATGGGTGATATTTGGATCACCCTTTAAGCATGTTTACATCCCTGTTTATAGGTTTTAATTTTACTTTCTATCCTGAAATGAATAAATTCTGATTGCTGGTGTCCTCATAAATGAAAGGTAGTTCCCCAGAAAACTTCAACATAGACAATGAAAGTAGAAATTAATCCCAATCTGAGGTTTTACTGTGTTTTTATTCAGGGCTTCATTTTTTTATAAGTGTTTATCTTAAAGAATAAACCACTAAAGTGACTCTTCCTTCCCCTCTGAGCTGAAACATTGACCTGTGATTTCTGTGTCGGTCTGCAGGAGCTGGTGAAGGAGATGGTGGAAGCGGACATTGAGCTGATGAAGAAAAACCCAAACGCCTGAGTCTTCAACAGTCCGTCCTGTCCACACACACACATTTAACACTGCTTTTTGTACCACTGAGAACTGCAGTGGGGGGGAACATGGTGTATTTTTATGACTTTTACACAACATGAAGTAACTTTGTCCTTTCCTGCTTTGTTAAGCGAACCTTTTACTGCCTTGAGTTTATTGCTTGGATCTTGACAATTTATTGTGTTTTATATGCAAGTCTGCTTTTTTCTATTTTAAATCTGATCATGTTATAATTTATACAAATGGATATTTGAAGGATTTATTTATGCCTTTGTTTATTTTGGTTGCAGCTGAACTGATTTTAGATCTCTATTGACATTCATGTGGAGGATAAAAGTAAGGATAATGTAAAAATAAAGGGTGATTTTATCTTTTAATGAACTAGAGGAATGAGCCGGTATCAATGAAAAATGAAGCATTTGGTAAAATAAAGACAAAGCTTTTTAAGTGCTGTCCCTGTCTTTAATTTTTTCTAACGCTTCACTGAGTCACTGAGGTTAAGGTTTCCAGCCCATGCATGGTTGTTTATTTTCTTTGGTTGTGTTTGTATGTTTGTGCATTTAGGTTTGCCAATCAAAGTGTGAGAAATGAAGCAGCAGAAAATCCTCCTCAGGGTTTAATGCAGGTATGAGTGTTACTGTCAGAGTTTGTCTGCTCCTGCATGTGTTTGCACGCCTACGGTTGCCCAGGTTGCACAGAGGTCGGCTGGCTCAGCTCCTCTCTCTCTCTCTTTCTTCTCTCACTCTGCAGCTTTCCAGGGTTTTTTATTTGCAAACACACTGCGTTCTTTTATCTGGACAGGAAGCGTGTTTTTCCCCGGGCCTGGAGTCCCAGAGTCCCACTCTTAAAAGCCTGTTTGTGTGCAGACTGGCTGCAGATTTAAAAGACGCAGTGAGAATGTGCGGCCTGGATCAGGAGCTCCTCTGGTCCTGATGATGGCCGCTTAATTTTCAGAAATCGCTTTCCTTCCAACCGGGGTTTCCATTTAATCCCACACTGATCATTGAAACACACTGAGGTGTCCTCTTTCTTAAACAAGTAGGGGAGACCGGGGTTGGTTGTCCCACAGTTGGTTGTCATCATGCTTAATACAGCCTAATGATAGGACACTGTTTCGTAATGTTCATATCAAATATTTGACTTGATGCCATGCTTTTTTCCTCTAGAAATTTTGTGGAGAAACCAGACACATCAAGGTGAGAAGACATCTTGTGTTTTTTGTGGGTCAGAGTAAGTTTTAATGTATTATTACATCTATGATGATGAGTCATTTTATGATTAAACTATTAGTAACAGGTGGACAGTGATAGCTTTGATTTGAGCTGAGATAAAGTCATGCAGATGGACAGTTGGGGATGATTATCACACATACAGTTCCTAGCGTTCACCCACTTTGGTGTTTTACCCTTTTATTGATTTTATAAATCAATCATGGTTGATATAATTGGGTTTTTTTGACAATAAAAATAAACTCTTATTGTCAAAGAGATAACATATTTCTACAAAGTATTGTAAATTAGATAAAAATATGTAAGATAGAATAAGTGACGGCATAAAAATTTACCCCCTTCAAGCCAGTATTTAGTAGATGCACCTTTGGCTGTGAAGCCTGGTGGTGGCAGCATCATGCTGTGGGGATGCTTCCCTGCAGCTGGTTTGGGAGGCCTGTATTGGTAGAGGGTAAATGCAGAAAAATATAGAAAAATCCTGGGCATCAATATTATTCAGCCTGCAAGAGAACTACAGCAGAGAAAGCTACACAGAAATGGTTTAAAGACACCAAGGTGAATGTTCTGGAGTGGCCGAGTCAAAACCCAGACCTCAATCCAATAAAGAATTCGTAATAATTTTGGAGTAAAAATGTGAGTATTTTCTGTCAAGAAAGCCAAATTATATTGACTTTGATTCTGTGATTGATTTCTAAAATCAATAGAAGAGTAAAACATCCAAGGTGTTGAATACTTTTTATAGGTGCTGTATAAGAGCCTGTGTCTGCAGCCCACGTTTTAGTTTTTGGTTTTTGCACTGGCAGAGCTCATTTTTAAATAAAGGTGACTTAGTCCAGCTATCTTTGCTCTTAATGTTTGTTAATGTGAATTCTCCTTTACTGGCCAACCAGAATCAAGAAGCAGCAGGACTTTTGATAATGGCGGAAGAGAAACTGATCAGACTCGTCTTTTCAAGGGTAAAGTTTGCAGGTCTACATCCCTTTACATTGTTTTCATGTTTTCTTGGTGATATTTCCTCAGAGGGAAATATGAAGCACATGGAGCTGTTTAAAACAACATTGATGGTACTACAGAGGAAATCAGAGGTCTACTTTCATAACCAAGCAACAATTAACACCAGTGAAAAATGCTCTGAGTGTGAGGTAGTGGGCTGTGGACACTGGCCCAGATTGACTTATTACAATGAAAATGTTGGACATAATGTGTAGGCCACCTTCTCTCCCTCTTTTACTCACTCATCCACCTTCCCATGCACAACGGCTAACCAAATAATATGGCTAACACCCTCCAGTCAGTTGGACAGTGAGCTTTTGTCCAACCAAAATCTCACTGGTCTGACAATCACAGAAAGAAAGGGAGAGAAAGGAGGACGTGCCCAAGTAGAGAGACGACGCACTGGCACACAGGGTTCCTGTGGATCCTAAGAAAGACTCAAGTTAGGTTTTTAAAAACTAAGGCCATAAAAGAAATGTTTAAAAAAGTCTTATTTTTTATTTGACAAAGGTCTTCAGTTAAACTGAGATGTGTGAAGGCTTTATCAAATCTGCACCTTTTAGGTTGTGTGATGACTTCTTATCTTTCTCTTTAAAGGATCTGCTTGATCATGTGACAATACACAACATTTATGGCTGGATACTACATTGATAAAAAAGAAAAGGCATTCGGGAGAGGCAGGTTCAGCAAATATAGCTTCAAGAAAACAGGGGGAATGGATGGCAATTATTTAGCAGCATGCATGATATGCATGAACAAATACAACCTTAGGACAAGCAGGATAAAAGCCATTGAGTCCTTCATGAAATCCAAGAAACCTCAACACCATATAAAAATGATTAATTTTACTTTGATGGGTCTTATAAAGGTATTAAAATGTCTGTAAACAAAGCAGTGATGCAGAGGAATAAGATGATATTTTCTGGTTGCTTTGCACGATTATGCTTGACCTCAGAAGCACATCTACACAAACATGCAGGAAGGTGCAGGGTTTATTTCACAGTGAAGTCATGCTGAGTGTCTCTGCTCCATCAATCCTATCTAATCCACTTTATTTATATAGCACATTTTATAAACTGAACGTGCCATGCTCTATGTTTCATTAGCTCCCTTTATGATCTCATTAAAATGGACACATTACTAGTAGGCTAATTTCTATGACAGGCAGGCAGAGAGCAGATGAGAGAGACAGGGCTGTCTCCTGTTCCCTAAAAGTTTTCTTTTACGTCCCAACCTGTGGACTTCTTTTCAGTATAAATCACTGTTATAAAAAAAGACTTTTTTATTTTCCAGAACCATCTGACTGTAGGCAGGTCTACACTGGTAGTCTCTGAGTCTGTTGCTATTTCAGTGCAACATGAGTGGATTTTTTTTTTTTTTTTTACGCCAGAAAATCTTTTTGTTTTTATTTTTAAGTTCATGTTTATTTCTAACTTCATTTAGAGGTAGGTTTAGAGGTAACATGTCTAGATTGGCTGGTGCATGGCTGTTTGTTAGTCGATCAAGTTCGTCTTTGGTTGACTTCAGCCCTACAAAAAGGTTTTATAACCCCAAATGGCTTAATTTAGTTTATTAAAAAGTATAATTTAAACTGATACACTTTTGTAGAGCACACTGATAATTATTATAAAAGATTGTAGTGGTTTTAAAACTTATTTGGTGTGTCTAGCTTAAAATATTTAAAAGTTCTGCATATTTTTCTTGCTACTAAAACCTGTTTGATACTTGTGGGGGCATCCAGGATGTTACAGTGGAGGTAGTTTTAATGGTGAGTCAGAGAGTCTGATGATAAATAAGTCACACTTAAAGTCATGTACAAGAATGGAACATTTCACTGTAATGGCTTAAGCTTCTGTCTTATTCAGTTATGATTACAGTTAGATCTCTTTATCATGGATTATTCTCATAAGAAGGGAATGTGTGACAACCAACCCCAGTCTCCCCTACGTGACTTTGCCTCATCTCCCCTGTGTCTCAGTTGACCTTAACCGGAGAGTCAGTTCCCAACAAATGCAGCGATTTCATCATAAGCTTCTGGATTTCACTCATTTTAAAACATTTCGTCTGTTTTCTTTCTTTAGGATTATGAGAACACATTAATCTTATGATTCTGATCTTTCTGACATTGTTTTTTTTTTTTTTTTTTTTTTTTTATGGCTTGTTTTTCTCTCGGCCTATCTGACCAAACCACATTTTTACTCCCTGGTGGATAAACCTTACTAAGTAAATAGATCCCTTTTTTAATATCCCTTATTTCAATTACATCTGCTAGCTTCACCTTCTGTGTTACAGTGTTAATTTTGGCAGCAATTTTTAATTTTAATTTTAGTTTTAAGAAATGTATTTTAGTTTTAGTCACATTTTAGTCATTTCTACCCTTTTTAGTTTGAGTCTAGTTTTAGTTGACGAAAAATCAAAACATTTTAGTCTAGTTTTAGCCCATAAAAAGTCCTTACATTTTAGTCTTTACTTTTAGTCAAAGCATTAATTTTTTGTCTGAATCTGGTACCGAATCATGGTAGTGTGTTCTCTGCACCCTGCCAAACCTGGGATCCCTGCTTTCTACAGCTGAGAGGCAGAATAGCTACAGCTGCATTGCATTTTGACAGATTTACCTACAGTGGAGAAATATCACAGATTTTGAATGTCTGACAAAAACTACATTTTAGTTTAGTTTTAGTCATTCTGACAAAAACCAAACGTAGTTTTTAGTTATCACAGATCTTTTTGTTGTTCGTTTTAGTCTAGTTTTTGTCATGGAAAAAAGGCTGTCAACGAATGGTTTTAGTCATAGTTTTAATTGACGAAATGAACACTGCTGTGTTATAATTGTGCAGCTTGTGGCTGACAAACCATGAAGTCTGAAGAGCTTAGAAGGGAATTTACCAGTAAAGAACAACAGCAGATCATTTTATCGGAATATTTATATGCAACATTTTTTCATGTAAAGGAAAACACAAATTACTTTTATTGCTCAAACATAGTGTATTTACTTTGTCTGGTGCTCCCTGCACAAGCATTCAGTGTTTGTACAAGTTCTTAAAGTTTTTGAAAATGCTTGAATTTATTTTTGATTTGGATGAAGTTCTTAGGATTGACACAGTATGCCCAGAGGTGTAGTGGTACATGCAGAAGTGAGTACACTCTTATATATTCTTTGTAGGGTACACTCTCTATGTAGAAGTGAGTTTACTCCATATACATGTGTCTCCCTGCACCACACCACTGTGTATGCCACTTATGGGATTAATAGCTAACTACACTGAATAGTTTGCTTGTCAGATAAAGAATAAAGTAAGTTAGAGGATCTTTCACGTTAAAGAAATATATATATATATATATATATATATATATATAATTTTTTTTTTTTTTTTTTTTTTTTAAATCATGTTAGGAAAACATGGCCTTTTAGAACTATAGCAGGCAGTAACCAAATAATCTCATAGTATCAGTCATCCTTTTAAAGGGTCATGACACATTCTTATAAATATGTTGTTAGGGCAAATGTCAATTAAAGTCTCCTTTAATTTGTACTGAAGCTATAGTATATATTTACCTATATAAATACAGTTTTTTTTATAGCCATAAGGTGCTGGAAAAGCTTGAAAATGCTCCCTGAAAGTGCTTATAATCACTTGATTTAACCTTGAAAAAGGTGTTTAAACTCTGATCATTGTGTCTGGAGTCACAGTTTTGATGTGGGAACTTTTTTGCAAAGCTATTTTAAAAATTATGGTTATATTTTATTCAGTAGACATTTATTTAAAATGAGGAAGGTTAACTGGGAGTTTGAAACATTATTGTTTGTCATTGAGGAAAGTCAATAGGAAGGATGAAATTACTCCAAAACAAGGCAAGACCTTCATCATTTCACATCTTTCATTGGATTAGAAAAAAAAAATACCATTCAGACTTTCACCATAGCCAGTATTTTAAAAAGAAAGAGGGTAGCCTATCATTTTAATCTGAAAAGAAGTGATAACCTTCAAGGAGGCTACCCGGCCCCAAAGAATGGATAAAGCCTTGATAAAAGCAGGAAAAAAATCTTAAAGCTGTTCACTTTCATCAAAATATCCAAAAAGTATCAAAAGCTAAAATTCCCATTCATACAGGAAAAAAATCACGTCTGTGTCAATATTTTAGTCATTTTAAGGAATAGTACAAGTGATTATTTCTGCTGTGGCTAGTTTTAGTTAGAAGAAGATTATCAGGTATATTTTAGGCCACTTTTTTCTTAGGATAAATATATATTATTACTTCTGATTATCTAAAATATTTCATTTTAAAGAGCTAAAGGCAATTCAAATGCTGCGTAAAAGAGACCTCTCCAAAAGAACTTTAAAGGAGGCGCAGTAGAAAAGAAGTACAGGCTACTTAAGTAAAAACACTCTCCATCTCTATTATTTTGGGGTCGAGCAGTTCGCCACTGAGCTTGTATGGAGGCCTGCAGGCTCAGTTCTCTCAGTGAGCAGGGTGGGATCTCCTCTGCGTCTTTTTTTTTTTTTTTTTTTTTGAGGAACAACACCTTAAGGACATCAGCGTGTGTCTGTGATCGTCGTGGACAGCGCTGCTCGATCACATCCAGATGTGTGTGTGAGGCTGTTTATGCCTCTCACACTGAGAGGCTCACAGGTGCACCGAGTCCTCCTCTCAACAACAATTAGATCATGATCGCTTTACTGCTGGCGCTCCAACAAAGCAGAGCTGATGTGGATTTGGACGGAGAGAAATCAAACCCTCTCATGCAGCTAAACAAACATGTTAGGGAGATTATACAGCTCAAACGGTCCATTTAAACTCAGGAGGTGGTCACTGACTCTAAGAGGCCTGGAATTATGAAAAATGTTACATTTTTGTGAGTTTTACGGAGAATGAGAAGTTCATGGGGAAAAAATAACCTTATATGAGAGAGGAAACGATGCAGCTTTTACACCAGGCATCAAATCTTAAAACGGCACGTTTTGACCTTAAAATGCAAAAGAAATTTTCTCAGTATCTTGAGAAATTGGTTTTCAAGACTAAATAAAAAATTTAAAATAGATCCGTCGTTGTTAAACAATGCAATATTGCGATTAAACCTGTGCGTAAAGCTGTGCGTAATCGCCAGATATGCGTAATTAAAAATACGGATGATTAAGGTGACCTTTTCAGTGATTATTCACTACAAAACGAGCGTGACAGGGGAAAGATATATAAAAGTAGTCTTATGACATTATAATAAGTCTGACTGCCAAAATAAGGTGGTTATATGCACACCAACTGTTGATTTTTCAATGTTTAAACGACTCTTTGGAGTCTAATAAAAGGCTTAAACGAGTTAAGGGCCAACCCTGACGCATCAAAAAGCAGCCTGCAAGCCATTCTTGTATTAATTTCAATCTTTTAATGGAGTTTAATGATTCTGGTGGATCAATATTTGAACGTAGGGAGGCTTTATGGATGATTTCTTGGTTTTGAATCCTTAAAATCAAACAAAGGAGGCAGAAGAGAAGACTTGGAGCTTAGACCTTATTTTTTCCTCATAAATTTGCGTAATGGACAGAAAAAAACAAAGAAAAGGGCCACAAATTTACTTTTTTTTTTTTTAAATAATCGTCCTTATTTTGGTATCAAATAGTCAGTTGTGACATTCGAATGGATCATATTTTTATCCAGATGTCTACATATATCTTAAAACGAGACCTAAAAGACGAGATATGTAACAAAAATACACAAAAGAAGCTACTTCATTTAATTGATAGCTGTATAAAAGTTCTATTTCTACGCTTTGACTCGAACTGCAAAATTATGTTACATTATCCTGACTATTAGTCGTGTTTGAACATCCATAATGTAAGATTACGCATAAACAGCTGTGTGTCTTTTTTTGTACCGGCAAGAAACGTCAAAAATCTCAAAATTAGTCCATTTTAATTCAAATTATTCCCAATAGCTATGAGCAAACGGCTCCTGTGTGAATCCCAGACGTGTTCAGGTGTTGTTTAACCTGCCTTTAATCCGTGCCAAACCTTCAGCACAGGAGATAAGAGCTATCAGGTTGCTCTGCTCCCATATGAACACACACTGTTCTTTGTAAAGCTCATCACGCTGTGACAAAAGAAGTGTGTGATGCCTCCAGGTTCTGTGTATATTTTGCGCACGTTAACCAAACTGAACATTAAAATACCTCCGACACAATAACAACACAATCAATCTTTAATGAGGCCTCTTGAGCGCGTGTTAAGCAGCGTTTCCATTGTGAAGAGGCCTGTCCTCCTCCTCCTCTGGGACTCTTTATGTTTTTACTCTGCAGGTCTGTGAACTCTCCCAACAGAAAGTCAGCGCTCTGCTCTGCAGCCGTGTGGAGCTGCTGCAGATAAGGCAGTGCGTCTCTGACGCAGGCTCTGTGCAGCCTTCTCGCCTTGCTTTCCTAAAGTGCATTGTTGACATCCTCTCATTGACCTCCATCACCTCCTTCTGTCTCGTCCTTATAATGAAAAATGATTCACAGCCGTGTCAGAGTTTTCCCTTCCTGGCCCTGAAGAGCTGAATCAATCACACACGGATATGTTTACAAGCAGTAATCCGCTTTTTATTCTCACTGTAAGCAGATCTCTCCGTGCGCAATAAGATGTGATTTTAAGCGTCTTTGTGCAGCTGATCCCCATGTGGAAGGTGTAGCGGTGCAGCGCGTTGTTTACGTTAGTTTTATGGGCTTGACTCATCTGACTGACTGGTGGCCCCGGGGGAGCGTTTGCGCGCTGCAATTTTTTAGTCTCACTGAGTCATTAAAATCTCATCCATGCAGGCCTCAATCTGACAGTCACGTTTGAAACTTTCACCGGCTGCACTGCTCTGCAAGGACACAGGCCACATGTTTTCATACGGAGGAAAAAGAATGCAGAAAAGGGGGCAGATTTAGACGCACCAAGTGCACAAAAACACGCAAACACGGTTGATTTAACGTAGTTTAATGCTCTTTAGTACGACTTTTAAGAGCTCTACGGGGATTTCTTTATAATTCATTATTCTTATAATTATTATGTTTTTGTTTGGAATAATATTAATCATAACGTCACCCATTTATTCGAGATACCGAGGCTGCAGCTTTCTGTGTGGTATTTATTTTTCCATTATATCCTATTATTTTGTTAAATAAAGTATTAAATAATCAGCTGTGTCCTTCATAATTGTATCTGAAAACATTTTAATATCCTCAAATGCTGCTGCTGAATCAAAGTAAACTAAATCAATACATTGAAAGCAATAGAGAAATATCTCTGTCAGACTTTGGGGTCTTTTTGTGGGTTGACCCTCCTTCTAAAGGAAGTTTTGATTTTCATAAACCAAATAAACATGTGACGGCAGCAGTCAGTCAGAGCAGGCCACACTGCTGCTGATAGTTTCAAGCCTATTGGACACAAAATGCAAAAGAGTGTGTGTTTAAAGGCCCACGCACATCATATCAATCACTACCATCTCATCATGCCTCACAGACTTTTACTGTGTGCCTCTGCAGCAAAAGAAAAAAAAAAAAGAAAAAGAAAACAAAGCTTCTCTGAATGCATAAAATCACTGAGGGTGCAACTTTTTTCCTGCACCTACGCCGTAGGTTATTTTAGATGGTTTATAGGGGTTCTGAAGCTTCCTTGAGTTTCATCTCAGCACCTCTGAAATGATGCTAAAAGGTGCAGCAAGGATTCACTCTGACATTTTGCAGAAATGATGTCTACACTTGTGTGTTGTCAGATTGTGTTGTGTTGTTATGAGTCATGGTTTTGTGCATTAGTAAATATGGCTACACAGTGAGTAGAATTTGCTTTTACGCTGGGTAGCTTCAAAATAATGTATAAATATTAATGGACAACAGCTAGGCAAATAATTTTTAAAAAAGCAGAATATTCCTTTAAAACATTTAAACCCATGCTGCTCCTTTCAACTATATTTATGAAGAGAAATCTCATATATGAAATATATTTCTTTAGTTAAGGGGAAATGTACGGTGGCCACAAAGGCCATGTATAAAAAATGTCTTGGTTGCGAGAAAATATGACCAGACATAAATGGATTATTTCAGCAAACATCAATATTTCACTCCCTGCACAATTATTTTGAAGGTGAGTTTATTTTTGTTGCATTTATTTATTTGTTAGTGCAGATTTTGAAGATTATTTAAAAATGTTTTTTTGTGTTACATGAAATATTTTTGCTTTTGATGAAGCACCTGTGTGTGTTAAAAAGTATTTTTTTCCATGCAGTCTTTAAATATTTCAGTTGACCTTTAGAGCCACCGTAGAAGGGAGATTACCACCCTTTGCATCTAATAATACGTTCATGGCTTAAATAAGTGAAGGCTTACCACTGACACATCAAAAAGCAGCCTGCAGGCCATTCTTGTATTAATTTCAATCTTTTAATGGAGTTAAATCATTCTGGTGGATCAATATTTGAACGTAGGGGGACTTCATGGATGATTTTTTTTTTTTTAATCTTTAAAAACAAACAAAGGAGGCAGAAGAGAAGACTTAGAGCTTACACCTTATTTTTCCTTTCAACTAGTTTATGAAGAGAAATCTCATATATGGAATATATTTCTTTAGTTAAGGGGAAATATATGGTGGCCACGAAGGCCATGTATAAAAAATGTCTTGGTTACAAAAAAATATTACCAGACATAAATGGATTATTTCAGCAAACATCAATATTTCACTCACTGCAAAAATATTTTGAAGGTACATTTATTTTTGTTGCATTTATTTATTAGTGCAGATTTTGAAGATTATTTAAAATGTTTTTTTGTTTCATAAAATATTTTTGCTTTTGATGAGGCACCTGTGTCTGTTATAAAGTATTTTTTCTTTGCAGTCTTTAAATATTTCAGCTGACCTTTAGAGCCACCGTAGAAGTGAGATAATTTGTGATAGAACAGGTCATAGTCTCTGTAGAAGCCTAGCACCCTTTAAGATCTGATCTTAAAAACTCAGTCCTGATCCAAACCCTGCAATCATCTGCACACAGCAGTCGGACGGAAGCCTGGACGGTCTGATTTGTTTTGAAAAGTTCAAACTGCCACACGTGTTTGTTTACCGCCTACATTGTAGGTTGTAAATATTAAAATCTGCAGCTTAGCCGGAGGCTTTGGAAAATGTGTGGGCTATTTTACCTCTTAAAGGTTGATTTTCAAACAAAAGTCTGTTGTGCAGTTGATTTTTGTCAAAAGCAGGCCGCAAAATCCTTCATAACCTGAGGACACAGTCCCTCCAAACGCAAGCATGTCATACAATCTACAATCAGTATTCATTTATTTATTTTTTTAAAAAAACCTCACATGAATAATAAAAGCCTTACTTTGGAAAATGATTGGAAGGAGCAAAGCAATGCATGTTTTCCGTAGTTTTCAGTGGCCACCTTTGTGAGCATTCAGTCAAGAAATGTCAAAGACTTTAACTTCAACCCGTTTTTAACCTTTGAAAATATCCATATCTCCCCTACCACCGCTAATAAACGACTCCAATTAAAATCAAATAGACGGCACTTTATTAAACAAACAAAATGTAATGCCTTCAAAAATAGTTCTTTAACAAATAAGACAAAAAGAATAAAATAATTCAGTAACAGACTACAAAGTCCCCTTTTCTATTTCTATACAAGAAGAGGGACGAATAAAGGAAAAACTGGAAAACTTTAAAGTGTTTGGTCCTCGACATCCAACCACTCCCTTTTCCTACAAAATAAATTACTATATTATTAGGCTATAATTTACAGAAGCTGGTATTTGAGCATCTTTATAAACAAGTCTCAAAGTGAGAGGAGGAAGAAAACTTACGTGTTTGTGGAGTTACACACGCCTCGACTGAAAAAAAAGTCTCTGAATCTCTTTATGTCCATTCGGAGGAGAATAAAAGACCAAAAATACAAAAATATCAAACATAGGCCTATAGGGTGAATTCAGGGGAGTTGGGACCTAAGGTCGAATGGGATAAGTACACAAAGAGGGTAGATTCCCTCGCCCAGTGACAGAAAATAAACCTCTTATATTTCTTTTTCGAAGCTGAGACCCGCCATGTAATTTATGTAACTGATGTAATTCATGTTTTATTCACAAAATGCTCCAGCTAGCTTTAACTTTTTAAGTAAGCTTGAAAGATGAGTAATACTGCAACAAAACCTGTAAAAATATTTATGGTATGTTTTTTATTTTTTGGATTAAACTGGGGATTTTGGGGGCTTTTATTTTGAAGAAATTAGCAACTGTGTAAGCTAAAAGAAAGCTTTTATGTAAGCTCAGTATACGCCATATGGTGGCTGCCATTTTCTTACGGTGTTTAGACCACTAAAAACACAAAATGTCCAGTAATAATATGGATTTTGCTGTGTGTGTGTGTCTTTTTCTGGCTACTAGCTAGCAAGAAACTCTCTCGTAAAATCCTGCTTGTCCATTTTAAGCTAGCATAACAACGTAGCCCTCCTAAGCAGCAAAAATACACTAAAAGACGTATTTGGCCACTGTTTACCAAAAAATATATACAATTTTGGTCATAAAGTGAAACCTAAAACACTGTCACTTTCAGGTTAGCCCATTTTTAATCACTAATTTTGGGCTAAATAATGGCTATGTCAGACGGAAGCCGAAATTACTTCCGGTGGTTTGTGTGTTAAATCTATTAAATCTGTTCAATTAGCCTACATTCTGAAATGAAGCGCCATTTGAACTAATTTAAAGCAAAAAATATAATAAGCAAATAGTAGCTGTCGTCAGTGATTAAATGTACTGTTCATATCACCCAAATATTACCTGTAAAAATGGTTTTGGACCAGTTTACACAACAGTGTAGACCAGGGGTGGACAACGGTTGGTCTAGGGGCCAAATGCGGCCCCCTTTTCTCACAGTGTGGCCCAGAGGTCCCTCTTTGGTATCAAAAAATTGTAAACATGTCGAAAGTATTGGGCTACATTTAATTGCAATTACACACTAACACAGTCCACAATGACCAAAAGCATGAAAAATGCAAACTTTATCTTTGACCGCCTATTTGTTTTAGTCTTTGCAAGAAGTGTGGCAATAGCTGTCTCTCTAAAAAGCTTTTAAATTGATTTCTATTTGTATAAATATTAAAGAAATCCACAAATTTCTCCAAATATATATTTCCCACTTTTGGGGGGAAAATATGAGTAAAACAAGCTCTAACAGATGGTAAAATTTCTGCATATTGAATTGAAAAGTAGCTTAAATAGGCTTAAATTCAAACATTGGATCATTAGATTAAGCAACAATCTTTGAATTTCAGTTTAATTGATACAAATGTTAGTATCATAAATTCAAGAGAAAGGTATACTTGTTCATTTTGTTAAACTAAAAATAATGACCTGCTAGTTACCTATTTTTAAATTTCCTGCAGTTGTTATTAATTTGGCCCTCTGACAGCGAGAATAAAATGAATTTAGCCCTCTTGGTCGTCCATCCCAGGCGCAGATCATTCCTCCTTGGAAAAGAATAAAAGCTTCTTTTCTCCTGAAATGGACAGCTCACATCTTCAGTGTTATGGAAATGTATGAGAATGGATTTTTCTATGAAAGCTAAAAGAGGGCAGAAAATTTTTAAAAAGCCCCAACATCCCTGAATTCACCCCGTTAGTTCTTAATTTAAAGCTCTGTGGTCTCAGAACTTGCTGCAGTCATAAACAAACGCTCCTGAGGTTCGGTACAGGGACTGGCCGGACGGGAAGGCCATCTGACAGCTGTTATTCCCGTTCACCGGGGAGCCGTTCAGTCCGATCCGCTGGGACTCAAACATCTCCCGCACCGAATGGAAGTTCTGCTGCTGCGCCGGATAACCCGGGCTAAGGTGGCTCAGATCTCCGTACCATGACGCGAGCCGGCCCTGGTGCGCGTGGTGGCCGTCCTGTCCCGCCTGGCTCACGGTCCCGGTGGTCGTTGTGATGCAGTAGTCGGGCAGAGCCTCTTCCACCGTGGTGGACGGAGCCAGGTGTCCTCCAGAGGACCTGTCCCCCGCATACAGGCTCATGGCCTGCATGTTGCACTGATAGGTGGCGCTGTTCGTGGAGATGACGTTCTGGTTGCAGGTGGTGGAGCTATACCCGGAGCTCTGGTTGGGGGAGTAGTTCAGTGACAGTGAGGGGGTGATACCTGTCCGAGAGGAGGCGATGAGAGGCGGAGAGAGCTCGCCCTGTGGAGACCCACGCAGGCTGGTCATTATATTATCCACGCTGAAGCCAGGCTGCGCCGCGGCCGCGCCGTGGTGCTGCTGCTCGGCTCCGGAAGGCACGCTGTGCGGGCTCCCCGTGGACATGCTGCTGCTGTCCGGGCTCTCGATCTTTGGCACTGCGCTCAGAGCAGGAGAAGCGGCCTGTGGAGGAGTTACAGTCCCGTTCTCAGTCTTTATATCCTGGATTCGGACCGGCTGAGAGCCCGGCCTTGGAGGGTCCTGTTCCCTGGCGTCTTTACTCTGCCTGTCCTCCTTTTCCCTCTGAACGTCCTTCTTTTTGAACCTCCTCCTGCGCCGTAGGAAGCTGCCATTCTCAAACATGTTGTAGGAGTCCGGGTCCAGGGTCCAGTAGCTGCCCTTCCCGGGCTTCTTATCGTCCCGGGGCACTTTGACGAAGCACTCGTTGAGGGAGAGGTTGTGCCTGATGCTGTTCTGCCAGCCCTGCTTGTTGTCTCTGTAGAAGGGGAACCTCTCCATGATGAACTGATAGATCCCGTTCAGGGTGATCTTCTTCTCTGGAGAGTTCTGGATGGCCATGGTGATGAGGGCGATGTAGCTGTACGGAGGCTTCACCATGTCCTTCGGCTGGTGCTGAGGCGTGTACGGCCCGTACGCGCGCGCCATGCTGGCCGGGTACTGGTCGTGGGCCGCGTGAGAGTACATACTCATGGGGGCAGGCATCCCGGTGTATCCCCCGCCGGCTCGGTAGTAGCTCTGGTCGCTGCTGATGTACGGAACAACTCCCAAAGAGTTGGGACTGGAGACGGAGTAGCGCGCCTGCATCCTGCCTGCGCTGTGCGTAAAACCTCCCCAAAGAGTTCCCCCCACAAACTCTCACAGCTTCGGCGTTTACTCTGCTTCTCTCCCTGTTCTTCTTCTTTCTGTAAAGTTTAGAAGTCTGTATTTCTAAGCCACAGCTCGCCACGGTGAGCCGGAGAGAGCGCACACGGTGAACATTTGGAGAGTGAGAAGGCTGAGGCTGGAGAGGCATGAGTCTTCACATTTTTTCTTCCCTTTTGGCTGCTCCTCCCCGAATGAGTGCTCCATCATCCAATTGGAGGACGAAATGAAGCTGGAAAAGCTGCATGGCGACAAAAGTTACTACACCCTCCACCCTCTCCTTCCCTCACTCCAAACTCAGAAACAGAGTTAATAAAATAATAAATGCTGTGCAGGGTAGGGCTGGGCGATATGCACCAAAAATCATACATCCGCATTTGTTTCCTCGTGGAAATACACATCATTTATCTTGATTTTTTTTTTTCTGCGGATAACTGACACGTTCTTATAATAACAGAGCTTTAAACGTGTAGTTGATTCTAGTAAAAATCAAACAATTTCTGAAACCATTGCAGCCCAAACAGAAGTCCTAGACAGGCAATATTAAGGCAGTGTTCTGTTTTCAATCACCAAAAATTGCAAACAAACTCCTACAATCCTCCAAAACCTCCTTAATCATGGTTTGCATCAAAAAAAGTGCAGAAACTTAATGATTTTAAGCAGAATTTCTCACTGAGAAAGAGAGGTAGAGCTCTGTCTAAACTGCACAAATACATAGGCTACATTTTGGATGTTCAATTAAGACAGTGTGCTAGTACTCTCAGCTTTCCACAGTATGACTGCTGCTTTATTATTAGGCAAAGAAAGGCAAGTGCAAGGGGCCTCATGCTCCAAGAGGCCTCTAGTTATAGTATCAGTAAGGGCTGGGCAGTAGGGACTAATTTATTACTTTTTTTTTGGCCGATTAATAAAGTATAATTCTCAATTTTTTTTCTGTAAAGGAACAAGAATGTTTAACTTTCGCATGATTCTAGTAAAATCAAACCGTACTAACACCTGTTCGATAACACAGCAGCAAAAATAGAAGTCCTAGACACCCAGGATGAGGGTTTTTTTTCCTTTTTAACAATCAAAAATTGCAGATAAACTCCTACAACCCTTTAAAACATCCTTAATGATCACTGGTATTAAGATTCACACCAATGATATGATCTTCAGTTATGATTTAACCAAAAAAGGGGGATAGTGAAGGGTTAAAACTGTACAGATACATAGGCAACATTTGGAAATGTGCAGTTTAGACCGTGTATAGGAGTTTACCTGCAATTTGAGATGAAGATGTGCATTTTTGATGATGCTCTGAGCTTTCTAGGCACCAAAGGCCTCATGCTCCAATGGGCCTCAACATGTAGTATATATTAGGACAAGGCAATATGGACCAAGTATCCTGTTATGATGATTTTACCTTAGCCATGGCAACAAAGGCAGAAGTTCTAGTCACCCAAAACTGAGTAATTTTATTTGAAATGATCAGAAATTGCAGAAAACTCCCACGTTGTGCCAAAATTGTTGAAAAAAGTAAGTGAAATTTTTCTGTATATTGAAGCTGTTTTCTACAATCTATTTAAAAATGATCAGATTTCTATGATTTTTAATGACTTGTGGTTTCAAGAAGTGCAAAAACTTCATCATCAGCTACATTTTTATCCAGAATAGAAAGAAAGATTGTGTCTTCATTGCACAAATACATTAGGATGTTTTTTGGGGAAAAGGCTGGAAATGCCATGGCTCATGCCAGTCCCAAAACATTTTCAAATGTTGCCAACATATTTGTGCAATTTAGCCAGTATGTAGGAGTTCGCCTGCATTTTTTGATATTTGACATAAATAACTGAGATTTATGTCTAAGACTTCTATTGTTGTTGCAGTGGCATCAAACAGGTATACATATCTTTTAATCTGTACTAACAATGTAAATGCTCCTAAATAGAACAAATCAAATATTTGTATTCATTTATTTAAAACATTTCAAATGGATAATCTTGAGGCCAATAGGTGGATAGCTGTTTGTGGTTTTAAATGTAAACAGTCCCTTTACTGAGCATTAGGACTGGCATCTGTTCACTTTCAGGATAAACCTAAAAGATATAAGAGTTTTGCTTCATTCTATATATTGTTTGTATATATAAAAGAGAGACATCCATAAATCTCATAAACTTGACACCCAGCCAAGCGCAAAGTGAGCCCAGGATGCTGATAAATTCGCTTATTGATCCAAATAGTTAAAAAAAAATGAAAAGGTATTATTTTTGTATTGATTCAACGCATACAAATACTTAAAAGAGTTTCTTATTAGACTTTATAAACATGAAAAAGTGAATTTATTTATGACACAAATTAAGAGGAGACCGTGCGTAAAAACCGTGCGTAAAACTGTGCGTAAAAACGTCGCCCGTAATAGAGCTCCTCGAATTTGTTTTGAAAGAAAAGGGCACATTTTAAAGGCTTTTTTTAATCCCATGTCTGCAGCTTTTAATTTTTCAGATTTGGCCTTTTTCCCAGTTAACGCTTCACATATTCGTTAATAGATATTTAACATGCTTAAGCTCCAATCAGAGCAGACAACATGAGCGATCAGGAATGCGTTTGGAGTCCTCATCAGTGTGAGAAACCTCCACGATCCTCTGCTGAGCCTCTGAACAAACACACGGACATGAAAGAGTGTGGATGCTCCCTCCTGCTTCCCGACAGCGCCGGTGGGCGGTGTGTGTGGAAACTAATTAAAGGTTAAATGAAGATCGTTTGGTCGGGATGGGTGAGAAAAGAGAGGGGGTCCCCCTGGGTGTTAAGGTGGGATTTTTTTTTTCTCTCTGTAAAGATGAAGACCTCCAAATGTCATTCACACTGTGGGGAGTGTTAGCAGAGCCATCAGCATTCTCCAAAGACTGCTAGAGAAGTTCTGTAGGGCTGTGCTGATTGTAAAAAAATAACAACATGAGTGGTTCCAGTCTGATGGAAATAATGGTTTCAAAACAGGACGAAGATGGAGGACGCAGCCAGGCCTGATCCACCTTTGAAGGCTGATAGAGATTAAATTAGATTTTTTAAAGATAATTTTGGATTGTCATGTTTTGGATTATAAATCTAGGGAACGTTTAGCAAGGAAAACTTCATTTTCCCTGTCTTTCTTATTTTATTAGTATATTTAAAAGCTTACGTCTTGACACATTCGTCATTTTTAGGAAGTTCTTTTAAGGAATATAGTTCCCTTGCAGTAATGCAAAGTTTTGCATTATGTTAGGAAAAATAGCACGAAAGAAGGCATTCAGAAGTCCTGGATTGGCCTAGAACTGCCTCATTTAATCTGTTAGGATTTTTATTGAACATGCAGACTCCTTTATCTGCTCTCATATCAACTAGGAAGCAAATACCGACATTCAACAACCACAAAATAAAACTTAGGAATATGCCCTTCTCTCTTGTAAGCACATTTAAAGTAATCTTTTGTATTTCCATCTCAGAAATAGATCTAAAATGGTGGCTAAAGCCCTTTTGTTTTGTCATTTTCCGCTTACTGACGATTTGTGCCAAGATGAAGAGCAATTTAAAGCCCGGAGTTGATTGTTATTGATTTTTTTAATTTTTACCGCACATCCAAATAAAAATAAAGGTATGAAATTCAGTGTAATGACGCTTTATGCACCAGCTTTACACTGCAGACAGCCAATGAATACATAAAACATGTCCAGCTCACGCGGTCCAAAGGGGAAAGCCAGCTTTCTTATCTTATCTAAATCTCGGTGATTTACCTGCTGACACATTTCCAGAGAACACCTCTTTAAAAGTTCAGATTAAAGTTGCTAATCCTGAGATAAATCAGTGATAATCTGAGAGAGGAGGTCATTTCTCACTCTGGTGTTTTCTTTTGCTTCTTTGTTCCATCATTTGCATGTGTTATTGGTCGGCCTCTCAGCAGGACGTAAACGCAGCAGAAGAGCGTCAACTGGGATCTGCAGCCGCTGAGACCGGGAAAACCCGGGGGACACACCGAGGGGACACCGGGGGAACACCGGGGGGACACTGTGAGTGCCTGCAGGTAACTAAACCAGGGTCTGACAGGTGGATATGTGAGGCTGTAGCTGTGGAATAACAGTTAATATCAACACTGTAATATGATTTCAAAACGCTTGATATAATTAGTTAAGATCATTATTTTTCTTTATTTCACAAACCTCTCCACATGTGCAGCACGCATCTTTCTGTGTGCCTCAGCTGTGATTTTAGTGAAAACCAAACGCATCCTTAAACTGTCAGAACTCAGCACGTGTTAAAAAGATTGCACAGCAATTCAGATGATTTTTAGTAGATCTGATTTAAAAGTTTTAAAATTTAGTTCATTTTAACAGCACATTTTAAAAATAAATCTACTAAAAGAAAGATGAAGGACCCTCGAGTGTTGCAATGGCTCTTCTCCTAATATACGACGCACTCCTGCCCCCTTGTGGCTCGTGCGTAAAAATGCAGGGTGGATGCGTGTTGGCAGCAGCAGTTTGAAAGGTTTTTCCTCTGTTGGAATAAATAAGGGGTTCCTAATCTTTCTCTTCCGGTCCCCCTTTGGCAGATGAAAATCTATTCGAGCATCCCAACCCAACCATCACTATACAAACCAACGTGAAGAAATGATAGCCACACTAAAGCCTATCCTACAGGTAGACTGTAGCAAAATGAGCATGAAACTGAGACAAAATGTGAACCCTGCATTTCATGAAGTCCTCTCACAAAATGTGCCATCCTTTACAAGCATTACAAAACAGTGGGCATCATTCTAATGTGGAGTTGTAATAGCTTTAGACCCCCCTCTGGGGAACCACTGGAAAGAGTGGAGAACACAATAAAAAACAAGCCACGTGGGTTCAGGTTTGGATTTGAAAGACCCTGTTGAACTGCTCTAATAATCGCCCTTTTAAAGACTCTCACAGATGTTTCAGGCTTCCATTTTTAACAAAAAGAAAACAGATGATATTTGGAGGTGAGAATGACTGTTGTATAAATGTCCCACACAAGTTCCCCCAGGTTTTTTGTGACTAATCACAAGAAATTTGGGAGCATCAAAAAAAGGGGTGTCAAACTCAATCACAGCAGGGGCCGGATTCTGGATTCGGGTCCAACCTGAGGGCCTAACAGGCTCACCTTTTCACCAGAAAGTGTCAACCTCATTTCACCAGGAATAAAACATATACAGTGCTTAACAAATTTATTAGACCACCCTAACCCTAACCAAAGTAAGGTTTATTCCACAGCTGCCCTAAATTAACAGCATTGATAATTACAAAATCATTTTTATGTTTCTGCAGTGGTTGATACACCAATATGTAGAAGCTCTTTAGCCCAAATGATATTTTTAAAAAGTTAAAAAGAGAAGTTTAAAGACTCACAATCTGAGAAAAGAAAATTTATTTGTTCAAAAAGGTCAAAACATGAAATGGAAAAATATTTTTTTAAAGGCAAACATGTTAGAACGAAGTCAAAATCATGAGTTTAAAAGGTCAAAATATAAATTCAAATTTGTAATCATGAAAATAAGTCAAAATATAATTCAAAATTTAATTTTGAGTCTAAAAGGTCAAACTATGGGATTATGAAGTCAAAGTTTGGAGTTGAAATTATGAGATAAAATACAAAATAATTGGTTAAAAAGGTCAAAATATCACTTAAAAATTAGAATTATGAATCTTAAAGCTCAAAATATTATATAAGAAGTCAAAATTTTGAGTTGAAATGCTCAAAGTATGAAATAAAAAGTCAAAATCCTAAGTTTGAGTCCTGATTGTGAGATGGTAAATTGAAAATGTGAAATTAAGACACAATGTAGTTTCATTTCCCACATTCCATTTCTTATCTAAATATTTTTACTCCTTACTTTTTCAGATTTATAACTTAAGGATATCTTAAATCATCAAGGATACATTCACATTTTTATACTGGAGGAAATCTGCAGACCTCAGACTGATGGGCCAGTTATAACAGAAATATGAGATCATCTTGCGGGCCGGATTAAACTGTTCCACAGGCCGGATTTGGCCCCCGGGCTTTGAGTTTGACACCCCTGATCTAAGCCATTTGCAGTGATCTAAGACTAAGCTATCATTACAGAAACCTGATTTAACATTACAACAGATGTGTAGTGCATTTTTTCCAGCACTGACATAAAACTGCACTTTGGCAAATCGGCTTTAATGTGTTTAGAACAAAACACCAACACATAACAGTGTTAGATAAATGAGGAGTTTTTATTCTGCTAACCATGCAAAGCTACTCTAGGTGTCCCTGACTGAGACAAATATTAAAATACTTACACATTTAATGCTTAATAGCACTTTTCTGTAAATTCTACAAAAGAAAATCGTATCTTCTTGATGATACGGTTGTATTATTATTCTTTTACAGGCCTGTTTACAGTGGGAAGGAGGAGAGAGAGGGAGAGTCAATGTCACTTAAAGTCATTGAATTGATTTTATTTTTTTTTTTAAAGACAATTAAGGACAGTCAGTCCAGACAGGAACATTCAGCACTAACTTGTCTGCTCTTTTCTTTTCTTTTGTCACATTTTCCATCGTATTATTAATCCAGTTATGAAATCAGACTAGATTCTCTTGAAAGAGGCACTGCCAGTCTTTGTGGATGAGATTGATGAGGAACAGGGACTTATAAAACCTTGAGAGGTTGTCTGATTTAATCTGCTGAGAAATGAGTTTCTCTCCTTCATGTGTAGGCTGGCTCTCTCTCTGACTCTTATGGCTCATCTGCTGATAAGCTGAACTATGCCAACACACTTGCGCTAGTTTTACAAGTCTAGGCAGCATAAAATGGTCTGATATGATTGATTATGATTATGAACTCACATGATGGCTACATAATTACAATGACTAATTTATTTTAAAGACATTTTAGATGTGAAATGGCTTTCAAATATAAAATATGTTAGTAAGTTTATTGTCCCTTCTGGGAAGTTCATTTTCACAGATTTTGTACATACAAGTATGAGAACGATCACAAGACACAAAAAACACAAAGCATTCACTTCCAGCAATGAATTCCAAATAAATGACGACATTCAGGTGTCATTCACATCCTGTTGGTTTAGTGCTGTGATGGTGGAGGGTATGAGACTGTTTTTAAGCTGTGCTCTGTTGTATCTGAATGTCCTGTATCTGTATCCAGAGGACAGTAATGTAGAGCTGGTGTGGTGGGTGGGTGTGATCTTGTGTGTTATTGTGTTTGCGATGTGTCTGATGGCTTTGGCATTTAACTGAGTGAGACTGGGAGTCGGGAGGCCTATACTGCTTTCCACTTATTAAGCAAATGACATTTTTCTCTTATTTTCTGAAATATTAATGCAATTGACAGAGTATTTTTCATCAGCTGTTAGAGCATAATTCAAATGTTTTTGAACAAACTTCATAATGATAACCATTATTTAAAAAAAAATAAAAACCCCAAAATGCACTTTTCCACATTATTAAGCACGACAGAGTTTAAAACATTTCATAGGTAGTAAAGAACTGAAAATGGTCATTTGTTGAACTTGCAGCATTAGGAGGTCATGCTTACTGAAATCAAAAGCTATTTCAATCAAAAACATCTTAACAGGCCAAGTTCCATGTTAACATAAAGACCACTTCTTTGATATCACCTTCACTATTCTTGCATCCATTGAACTTGTGAGTTTTTGAAGAGTTTCTGCTTGAATTTCTTCAACTACTTTTGGGAGACGATACAGAGCAAGCAAACACAAAACAAACCACTATAAGCTCTCTTTTCTCCCAACATCTATATCTCTTCTTAACAAACAGTCCAAGTAACTCTTTTCCTGAAATTGTTATATAATTTTGTATATTTTTCAGCTTATCTATTGCCACCAGTCTCTGATCTGATATTACTATTCCTCTTTTATCCATGTTTTATCATCCTTTTATCCATGTTTTTATTCTCATCATTATTCGATCATTTTGACTTGTTTTTGTTTATTTTCACTGATTATTGCAATGAACACTGCACTTTAATCTTCTCCTGTAATAACTACTGACCATGCTTGTCGCCGACCTTTTGCAAATGCAACTGTTTATGTTGTCTAGAGGTTTTTTGTGTATATCGTGCCCTTAGCCAGTAGCACGGCTGTCTAAGACAAATTTCCTGAATGGGACAATAAAGTCTATCTATCTATCTATCTATCTATCTATCTATCTATCTATCTATCTATCTATCTATCTAATTTTTTTGCAGGATGTCAGAATATCCTCCCAGAGCTGCAGTTTTGATGTGAACTGCCTCCCACCCTCATAGATCTTTAGCTTGAGGATGCTCCAAAGGTTCTCAATAGGGTTGAGGTCAGGGGAAGATGGGGGCCACACCATGAGTTTCTCTCCTTTTATGCCCATAGCAGCCAATGACACAGAGCTATTCTTTGCAGCATGAGATGGTGCATTGCCATGCCTGAAGAAAATTTTGCTACAGAAGGAACTGCTCTTCTTTTTGTACCATTGAAGAAAGTGGTCAGTCAGAAACTCTATATACTTTGCCGAGGTCATTTTCACTCCTTCAGGGACCCTAAAGGGGCCTATCAGCTCTCTCCTCATGAATCTGGCCCAAAACATGACAAGACTGTTTGAAAATGAGTCTTCATGTATTTCTGGGCCCACTGCAACTGTTTCTGCTTGTGAGCATTGGTCAGGGGTGGCTGAATAGTAGGTTTATACATGACTGCAAACCTCTAGAGGATCCTACACCTTGAGGTTGGTGGGACTCCAGAGGCACCAGCAGCTTCAAATACCTGTTTGCTGCTTTGTAATGGCATTTTAGCAGCTGCTCTCTTAATCTGATGAATTTGTTCATCAGAAACCTTCCTCATTATGCCTTTATCTGCAGGAACCCGTCTGTGCTCTGAATCAGCCACAAATTTCTTCACAGTATGATGATCACGGATTAATTTTTCATGAAATATCTAATGTTTTCATTCCTTGTCCAAGGCATTACACCATTTGACACTTTTTGGCAGCAGAGATCCCTTTTCTTTCCTATATTGCTTGAAACCTGTGGCCTGCTTAATAATGTGGATTATGTGGAAAAGTGCATTGTGAGGTTTTTATTTAAAAAACAAATGGTTATCATTATGAAGTTTGTTCAAAAACATTTGAATTATGCTCTAATGGCTGATGACTTGAAAAATACTCATTTGTCTGTCATTTGCATTAATATTTCAGAAAATCAGAGAAAAATGTCATTTGCTTAATAATGTGGAAAGCGGTGTAAGCTTTGAGGCAATATTGGTTGTTTTTGTGAGGACATTCCGGTTTTTGATTGAGAGCATGTTGTAAAAGCATGTGGAACAGTACATGAGAACAGACTGAACAGTGCTTTTATAGAGTATATATGAATCAATTAAAGAAAATGCAAGGAAAGTCTATTATCTCCCAATCATTTAGGGTGGGCCAGTTGCATAAATAAGTGGCCCCAGACACTGAAGGGCCACCCATAATGCACTGGATCTCTGGTGGGCACAGACAGATGGAGAGGTAATGAGGTCTGCTCCAATTACAACACACATCTACTGACACAGTGTCTTTTATGATTCATATAAATCAAAGCTTGTGTACACTTCTGATGCCAATGAGGAGTGTGTTCTTTCCAACTGTTTCATTTCGAGTACCATCAAACCTTTGGTCCGTTTCATTGTATAGATATACACTATGCGTACAAAAGTATTCGGCTACCTGACTATTACACCAACAGCTGTGGACTGTGGAATATTCAACAGGGATGAAGTTTCACTAACCATCTTATTGCCAAGGTGGCATCCATCACAGTACCACGCTTAAAGTCACTGAGCTCTTCAGAATGACACATTTAGGATCAGAAATGTGGGAGACTGAATGGCTGGGTGCTTGATTTTATACACCTGTGGCAATGGGTCTGATTAAAACACATGAATTCAATAAGTCATAGGCTTAATACTTTTGTCCATATTGTGTATGTTCTTTATTGAGGTTGATTAATTAGAAAGTCTGCAATTAATTCTTGCAATTTGGCTTTTCTTTATCAAAGCTGAGAAATCATCATCATCACTTCCATCAAACATCAGTAGCATTAAGAAGACCACAGTGTGTCACACAAACTGCTTTCCACCACAGGCTTTGCAGTCTGATAGTCTAGTAAAGCATTTTGAGCCTCATGTCTGGCATAGAGTGGGAGAATAGCTCCCTCTGCTGTTATTCTGATGCACATGCAGAATCAGAAACACCAGGAAGTTAAAAAGGTAGATTAAAAAAGCATATTTAGTGCACAAAGTAGCTAAAGTTTATACTAAAAAGATTTAATTATCTAATATAATGGGATCTTTTTACTACCGATTTTATGTTCATTTGTGACCTTTTCTTTGTTTTTTGTCTGCAGGAACTTCACTGTATCATCTGCAGTGTTTATATTAGGAGCTTAATTAAACACAGACAGATTTCTGAAATATCTCTGGACCTCAGAGTCGTGCACCCAAAGAGAACATTGGAACTGCTTCTCAAATAAATAGCTGCCAATCATCCATGTGCAAAACATTAATCTTGTGTTTGCTGCTCTGGCTGCGACTGGTTTCAAGAGGGTGAAGCTGTTCTCAAGGACGCAGAGCGCCTCACAGTATGGCAGTTTTTACATTTTTCACCCCAAACCCAACATTCATCAACATTTCAGACACGACAGAAGAGGGATCACAGCGTCTCTGAAAACCTGAAGAAGGCTGCGGGAAAAACTTTCCTTCAGACTGAGCTGTTTTTGATTTAGTTGTCCTGATGAGAGGCATAATTTCCTCTCATCATGACACATGGACGGTCTTATCTCTCTTTGTTTGCACGCAACTTCAAATCAGATCAAGATTAGCCGTGCTATAGAGACATATTTAGATCTGTTTTCCTCAGTTGATGTTCAACAAACTGTCTAGAAGGCTCCACAGAACTTCAGACAAAATGTCAATTCAGCAATGGAAAAGTGTAGTTATTTTTCAGTCTTTTTACTTAAAACACACATCCATGAAACAACTTGATGGCTATCAGAGAGACAGCAAGTTTAGAACTAAATCCTCTGTACCAGCATATAACAAATAATGTAGGCTATTCCCCACAGCAAGAAGGAGCTCAAAGTTCCTGTGCTGCTGAACTCTGCCCCCTACTGGATTAACTGAAACCTCCAGCACCAGGTCTTGTTTTCACCCCCAAATGTTTCTGTGCTTCTCTCTTCTGCCAGTCAGCTTTATCTCTCAGAGGGAAAAGGAAGTCAAAACCAATTTCTACAAAGTTATGCCAGTTAAATAACAAATATTTAATGTAAAATATGTGATTGCATAAGTGTTCACCCACTTTCAGCTAACGTGCTAGCAGTCTCCCAATTTGTGAAATTGGGATCACCTGAGTGAATGTGTCTCAAATGATTGAGGTATAAAGACACCTGTGTATGGAAGGTCTTCCTGGCTACCATTACATCATGAAGCCATAAGGACACCCCAAGCAATTCAAAGAAAAGGCTACTGAAAAGTTTAAGTCAGCCGATGGGTACAAAGACAAATCCACAGTTCTGAACATCCCCCGGAGTTCAGTTAAATCCACATCAAGAACTAGAGGGAATATGGCACATGTGTAAATCTGCCTAGAACAGGCCATCCTCACAAACTGAGTGAGCGTACAAGAGGGAGACTAGGGAGAAAGGAATGTTCTGGAGTGGCCGAGTCAAAGCCCAGACCTTAATCCAGTGGAGAATTTGTGGCCAGACTCGAAAACGGCTGTTCACACATAATCCTCGTGCAACCTGGCAGAGCTTGAGCAGTTTTGCACAGAAGAATGGAGTAAAATTGCAGAGTCCAGATGTGCAAGGCTGATTGAGACCTATCCACACAGACTCAGAGCTGTGATTGCAGCCAGAGGTGGCTCTATTAAATACTGACTTGAAGGGGGTGAATACTTATGCAGTCATTTATTTTACATATTTATTTGACATATTTTTATCTAACTGGCATCACTTTTTAGAAATCTGTTTTCACTTTGAAATTAAATAGGTTTTTTGGTCAATAAAGCCAAATTTTACTGACCATTACTGATTTATAATAACATCATAAAAGGGTAAAACATCCAAGAGGGTGAAAACTTTTTACTGGCAGTGAACATTTTGATGCATCGCATCCGTAGCCTGCAAAGTCTTTAAAAAAGATGTACATATCCAATATGAGTGCATGCTTGAAGCCTTGTGTACTTTAAAGTACCACACACATTAGAATACCATAGATTTTTAAGCATTTTTATTTTGAAAAGTAATTCTTAAAGGGCCATTATTTCTAGAAACAACATCAGGCTTTAGTGAATAAGACTGAATGATGGTTGTTGACACCAGAAGCTTATCAAGGAAGTGTTTGCTGTTGTGACAACAACAAGCGGTAATCCTCTAAGGTATTTTTTTTTTTTACATGTAGACCTGTCTTGTTTTTTTTTTTAATTTTGTTGTTCTTTCAAAACCAGAGGCTACATCCCCCATTTTAAGCAGAATATGATCCCTACTGCCTAGTTTAACCATGAATAAACTGCTTACTAAATCACTGAATCTGTCATGGACTCAGGATGTTTAAGGGGCAGGGGTGAGAACAATAAATAGGGTACGTGCTGTATATGGTTGAGCATCAGCACTCTTAAGTTGTAACACAGTTGTGATAAAGTTAACTTGCTATCAGTTTAATACCGAGGAACTTATGATGCTTTCTTATTTTCTCCACTATTAAACATGTAGTGGAGAAACTATTGAGAGAACTGTATCATCTTTAGTCTGTTTTGAGTGCACAGAAGAGGGCAGTTCGAAAAGACGGAGTCATTCATACTCAATGATGATATCAGGTCCCGCTCTTTCTGAAAGACTGTGTGGGCAAATAACACGATATATGTAACAATGAATTTAAAGATCTGATCATCTAGAATCCAGAATATCATCAAAAGATTCAGACAATCTGGAGAAATCTACATTTGAGGGGTAAGGCTGAACACAGACTCTGAATGTCTGTGACCTTTAACCCCTCAGGAGGCACTGGATTAAAAAACATCATCACTCTGTGACTCTGATATTACAATGTGGCTCAGGAACACACTGGAGCTTCCTCAGACCAGATTTATCTGATGTTAATATTGTGAAGGTGAAAGGAGTGTTCAGTGGGAGTTTAAGCGCTCAGGTTCATTCTCTGAAGCAGCTGTGGATAATCTTCCTTTCTTAAAGGTGCTTGTTGGTCATAATAGATCCGAAGTTTGCGTCTTTTTTGCCTTCTGTAGCAGATCAGTCAGTCTACACATTTCACCATCTGATCCACTCTGCTCTGACATCATGTAGTATCTCCTTCTTTTCTTTTCCCCATTACAGGAAGCGTATCCTGGAGCAAGGTAAGCAGAGTTGTTTCACAAAAATTATTTTTCATACCTTTGATATCTTGCAGATAACTCAGAAAACCAAGTAACTGGATGAAGCCAAAGCTGCAGTGAGAATGCAGGATCACAACAAAGCATTTCAGATGACCAGGCTTCAGAGAGGGAGGAGGGGGAAAAGAAGTAAAACTGTATCAGACTGGTAAGGAAAAAAGCACCTCGAACTTCCTCTAGTTTTTTTTTTTGTTTGCTTTTTGTTGTTTTTAGTTTAGTTTAATTTAGTTTTTTTTTTTCTTAAACAAAAGTGACCATATTTGACTGTAAATGTTGTGCAAAGGTAAATCAGTAAAACATATTTAAAGCTACTCTATGTAGCAAAACTGTTCTCATGGCTCATTTATTAACTGGTTAAAAATGCATAACCACGTTTACAGGAAAAACAGATGAGCCGTCTGATATCTGCACGGCAAAATTCTTTAACACAGATATACAACAAATAGGACCAAGAGGTAATCCAGTAAAAGTCACCTATCATCCAGAACAGCAACACTTCTTACTAAACATAGTTTAGGCCTTAATGATATTCAGAATGATGAGATATGTCAAAATTCAGTCCCATGGAGATGTCACATAGAGAAATGAGTGAGCTATAGTGACCAAATCATTTTATTGTAACAGGCTGTTGATTTTACTTTTCTATCATTTTCTGTTCTGGAGGACACTGCTTGGATGTGACACATGACGGAGAAAACTCCTCATCTTAAATCTGTAACGCTATCCCGTGATGAAGAGGAGGAGAATGCGGGGGAGGAGAGTGACTTCAAAATCACTTCATTAACTCTGTAAGTAAAAAAAACACCGAACAGCAGTTTCATATATGTAAAATAAATAGTTTCACTTCATGATTTAAATCTTTTTCCATCAAAGATCTTTGAACATCTCCCACTGTCAGCTGTGGATACAGTGCCCTACAGTGAATGCATATTACTAACGTTGTAGTACTTGAGAACGGTCTTAGTTGTGAGACCGGTCTCAAGACCACATTTTAAATGTCTTGGTCTCGTCTTGGTCTTGGACTGACTGGACTTGGGATTTTCCATCAAGACTGGTCGAGACCAGCACTGATCTGCTATTCTTCAACTTCATCAATGTGATAATAAGGAGCAGAACCTTCTAGAACAACAAATAGCTACACCTGCAAAAACTTGGACATCAGTCCATCTTATTTCTAGTCAGAAATCCCTCTGAACACTTACTTTAGACCTCATTCACCTTACAAATCTAGATAAACATCTCATTTTCAGATATTTAAAATAATTCCAGACTCGTCAGTGGCTTCTGAATACATACAAGGGTTTATTTTCAATAAGAAGTTAGTTGAAAAAATTTATTAAGATTTGAGATTTTTGCATGTTGTACTTTGAAAGAGTTGCAGACACCTTGTTTTTATCTGTCACATTTATTCAAAAGAAAACTAAAATTAAAGACAGAATGTTCTTTAGCTATTCAACCTTGTCAAGGTTTTTTTAAAATTTATTTTTATGCTCTTGGTTGTGGTCTTGGTCGTGGTCTTGACTCGGTCTCGACCCCCAAAAGTCTTAGTCTTGTCTCGGTCTTGGTGCACTCTGGTCTTGGGCAAGTCTTGGTCTCAGATAGTGTGGTCTTGAGTACGACACTACATATAACCACAATGTGGAAAAAATGAGGGGAAAGTTATGCTGAAATGCTTTAAAAGTTATGTTAAAATGTGGGGCTGTCAAAATTAATCAAATTAATCACAATTTATCTAGAACGACAATTATTGCACTAAATGTTTTTTTAAATCACGATTATTCTCATGCTTTATTGTCTCTTTTAACAGATTTTGGTTAAGCCACTGCAGCATCTCTCTGCATCCACAGTGATGTAAAATAACTCTATTTCTGCTCTTTAGTGTCTTAAAAAAAACTCTCAGACAGCTCAGTGGACAGGTCAAAAGTCATCTGAACCTTGTGTTGTCAAACATTTACCTTTTTACTGTCCCATTATTTACTTACAGATCCATAACAAGCTCTTTTTTTCTGTGTAAAGTTCATGTTAGAAAGTCAGCTCTTAGTTTAAGGTGATAGAAAAATCCACAGAGACACAAAAAACAGTTCTGATGCAAAATAGTGGAATTTTAAAATGTAATAAAGAAGGTGCGATTAATCATGATTAACTACAGAATTTTTTAGATTAAGTGCAATTAAAATTTTTAATCTTTTAACAGCCCTATATGCCATTTTGTGGTCAACATATTCACATCACTTAATTACAGGATTATCTAAAATCAACTGCAGCAAAGAAGGACACAAGGCTGCGAACATGCTTAATGCCTCAGATGCATTCTAATCTAATGTGCCTTATTGCACACCCATAAAGCTGATACAAAACTTCAGTATGCATCATGTTCATAACAAAACCCCCACAGGAAGTCCAGTAGAGTGGGTCAATGTTCATAAAAACCTTTGAGATGAGACGTTCAAGATTTAATGAATTTTTGATCAACTTTCTTGAAGCTGCAAGAATTCTTATTTTGCCACCACATACAGAAACTTTTTCCAACTCAGAATACATAAATATCTACCTTAGACTTTCCAAAAACATTCCTATCCTCAACAGATCTACTGAATATGCTTATAGCTTGAGCTCGTTTAGCACCACCTACTGGTAAGAGTGAGAAAATCTTGTGTTACATACATATTCAATAGGCTTTAAATTACCTGGTCTACTTTTATAAAGACAAACCTGAGGGAAGGCAAGTTTATTCATAAAGAACATTTCTGCAAAAGGCCAGTCAAAGGCCTTCAAACATCAAAACCTCATGACAGAAAAGTCCACATTATCAGAGAGCATTACAAGTCAAAGAGAGGATTAAACTGTAATAAAAGCTAAACTATGAGGCAGTTTTTAAATGCAAGCGTGAAAGCTACAGTGCCATTTCATATAGTTGAAATACATTTTAAGATAAGTTACAAAAATCATTTGGCAGACCTGCAGGTATTTTTTAGAATCATGGAGCACATTGGTATGATCAGGTAATCATTGTGCACATTAACTGACTGTGACATGAGAAGGTGTGAGTGCCTGATTAATCTTGCATACAGCCCAAATTGAACTTATCTTGGTCTTTAAAGTCTGTTCAGTTCTATTTAGAGGTTTGTACTGAGCTTAAATTCTTCTAGAATCTACTCCTGAACAGTTTCAGGTTTCTTTGTTTGCTGTCACACAGGAGACTGCTGCAGAAAGTTCAGATTCATAAATATGAGTCCATGTACACATAGATGCACCATATGGACAAAAGTGTTTGGGAGCACCTGCTGCTTATTGAATCCAGGTGTTTCGATCAGGCCCATTACCACAGGTGTATAAAACCAAGCACCTAGCCACGCAGTCTCCCTTTACAAACATATGTGATCCAAAATGAGTCGGTCTGAAGAGCTCAGTGACTTCAAGTGTGCTACTGTGATGGATGCCACCTTATCAATAAGAATGTTTGGAGTGGAGGAAATGCCAGTATGGTGAACTCTTTTTCAGGTTAGGGGAAACCAGTTTAAGATGATTTGAGGTCTGTGACATGGTGCGTAATCCTAGCGGAAGTAGCCTTCAGAGGCTGGGTACACTGTGGTCATAAAGAGATGGACGGCAACAATACTTAGAAGGGCTGTGGTGTTTAATTGATGCTCAAATGGGAGTAAGGAGTCAAAGATGTGTCAAGAAAATATCGTTAACACTACTACACCGCTAGCAGCTGAACCATTCATACAAGACGAGATGGACCCATGCTTTATTTGGTTTACACCAAATTCTGACTGCCATTTAAATAATGCAGCAGAAATCGAGATACATCACATCAGGAAAGGTTTATCAGTTGTAATGAGTGGTTAGTTGGGTAATTTTTGTCTGTCTGTCAGCTCAAACCAGTGTGGTCATTCACCTTTGACCTTTGCCATGGTATTTTGTCCCAGAGAACTTCTACTCACTTGATATTTCTCTTCTTTGGACCAGTCTCGGTAAACACCAGAGACGGTTGTGCATTAAAATCCCAGATGATCATCAGTTTGAGAAATACTCAGAACAGCTGTGTCACCTACAGTGATGGCATGTTCAAAATCACTTAGATCATCTTTCTTCCCCATCCTGATGCTGAACTTCAGTAGATCAACTTGACCATGTCTACATGCTTAAACACATCAAACCTCATTCACCAGCATCTTGAGATTTTACTTCATTTTTCTAAGAAAGTAGAACCTTGTATCAGATTCATGACACATTCTTAAACTGCTGAATTATTCTCGTCTGTGTACTTAAACTGATGAGTGCCACATGCTCAAAAGCTGATTTTCCTAGTAAGCATTGAAACCCTTTCTTACCCATATAAAGGCAGTAGGCTGCAGGGCAGTGTGCAAACACAGAAGTAGCAAGAGATCAGGAAAGTCCAAATCAAAATGAACTGTAAGAAGAATCACAATGCTTAGAGGGGATGTAGTGCTGCTCCAAATGACACCCATCAAGAACAACTTAACTGTATATTTAGCACTGGGAGTGGAAATTAAATAGACTAGCTTCATGCACATAAATCAGAAGATATCACTTATTCAAATAGCCCTGTTATCAGAAATCACATGTGCTCACTGTGATAAGGAAATGATGCTTTCTAGATGAACTGAGAAATAGTAAAACTGGGGCTAGTAGCCTTTTTTCACATTGAATATGATTTGAATCTAGCAAATTCATTTTGTCTTCTTATTCTTAATATTATTCTTGCGTTTCTTTTTTCAGAAAACTAATCATAGGAGATGTTTTGTTTTGTTTTGTTTTTACCTCGACATGTTGTGAAGAAGCATCGTGTCAGCTGCAAGAGACCAAACCACATCATGGACTGGGACAACGCAAGGATAATTGAGCCAGAGAACAATGAACACAAACGCTGGATTAAAGAGGCTATTGAAATCAGGAAGCGGGGAAAAACCCCATCAACTGGGACGAGGGAGCATTCATGCTCTCCCACACCTGGGACTCTCTCCTCCAGAGACCATTGGGCAGCGGCGGGCGTGGTCAGCCTGATAGACCTGTCAGGTCCGTCAGGTTGACCACGCCCGGGAAGAACAGGATATAAGGACACGTCACAGCAGTCAGCTGACGCCTCTGAGGAAGACTGCAGATGACAGTCGAAACACCTCAAGGTAAAAAAAAAAAAAAAAAACATCTTCCACAATTAGTTGTTTGAAAAAAGAAACACAAGAATAAAATTCTGAATATGATTTGATTGAAACCTACATTCATAAAAGAATATTTAAACACTATGATCAAATAGCTGTGTGTAAGTAGCTTTTTGGTGTTTAGAAGAGGTGTAAAATGACAAATTTGAACTTGCATATTAAATCTATAGTCAGAACCTTTCAATCCCAACTCCAAAAAGTTGGGACGCTGTGTAAAATATGAATAAAAACAGAATGCAATGACTATCGTCTCTTAAACACATATTTTCTTCCCAGTAGAACATGAACAACCCATCAGATGTTGAAACTGAGACATTTTACCATTTCATGAAAAATATTAGCTCATTTTGAATTTAATGGCAGCAACACATATCAAAAAAGTAGGGACAGGGCCATGTTACCATTCTGTAACATCCCCTCTTTTTTTAACAACAGTCTGGGAAGTGTGGAGACCAGTTTCTGGAGTTTTGGGAGAGGAATGTTACCCCATTCTTGTCTGATGTAGGATTTTTGCTGCTTAACAGCTAGAATACTACATCAATCCTGGGTCTTCTTAGCTGGATTTTTTATTTTGTGACACTCTTGGTGAGAAGTCTGGACTGCAAGCAGGCCAGTTCAGCAGCCAGACTCTTCCACTGTGAAGCCACAGTGGTGGATGTTGTATGTGGTAGGTATGAGGCCTTCCTTTTAAGGAGACGTTGTCTGGATGTGAACATATGTTGCTCTAACTACTTTTCAGCATTGATAGTGTCCTTCCAGATGTGTAAACTTCATATGCCACAGGCACTAATGCAGCCCCGTACCATCACAGATGCAGACTTTTGAACTGTGTGCTGATAAAAAGCTAGATGATCCCTCTCATCTTTAATGCACAGGACACAGCATCTGTGGTTTACAAAAAGAATTTCAAATTTCATCTGACCACAGAACAGTTTTCCATTTTGCCTCTGTGCATTTTAAATAAGCTTTGGCCCAGAGAAAAAGGCAACATTTCTGGATCATGTTCACATATGGCTCCTGCATGACAGGGCTTTAAGTTGCATTTGTGGATGACATGATGAATTGTGTTGACAGACAATGATTTCTGGAAGTGCTCCTGAGCCCATGCAATGATTTCCAGTACAGATTCATGCCTATTTTTAATGCAGTGGCCCCTGAGGGCCCAAAGATCATGAGCATCCAATGTTGATTTTCGGCCTTGCTCACAGAGATTTCTACAGATATGGACTGTAGATAAATGGATATCTAAAGTCTTCACAATTTTACATTGAGAAAAAAATTGAGGAAATTGTTCAACAGTTTTTTAGATATATAAATATATATATATATTTTACAGTTTTGTGAACCTCTGCCCATCTTTACTTCTTCTGAGCGACTCTGCCTCACTAAAATTCTCCTTTTATACCCACTTATGTCACTGACTTTTTGCCAATGAACCTAACTAGTTGCAAACTGCTCTTCCATATGTTTTCCATTAGTACCACTTACTTTTCCAGCCATTTGTTGCAGTGTTCCAACTTTTTTGAGATGTGTCGTCATCAGACACAAAATGAGATAATATTTCTAATGAAATAGGAACATTTCTCAGGATCAACATCTGATGTGTCATGTTCTATTGTGAATGAAGTATGGGTTTATAAGATTTGCAAATCATTGCATTTTGTTTTTATTTACATTTAAGACAGCGCCAGAACTTTTTTTCTAATTGGGTTTGTACATTTTGCAGTTAAGACCAAATGTTGTGTGAGTAAACTAAAATTTAACCAAATTTAAATGAAGTATTTGTTCATATTATGTAAAAATGTTCAAGTGCATAATTGTTTGAAATGCAGTACAATCTAATTTTACAGGCACAGCTTGTGTGTTTCATTCTGTAACATACTTGAGCGCTGATGAGAGCAAAATTAGTCATCTAATCCTGTCACATCAGCATGCAAATGTGCAGAAGAGTGCATTTCCTCTCAGCTAAGGACAAATCACAGATAAGAAAACTTTGGTGAATGTCAGAATCTTCTGAACGAGGCTCAGAGCTGGTGATTGGCTGATTAGATACTTGCTTTAGTAGTCAAATAGCTATACCTAATAAAGTGGTCACTGAGTGCTTGGTGGTTGTTTGATCTTCCTGGAAGTGAGTCAGTGGTCCTGTGTACTTTTACCAATGCTAAAAAAAAAGTCAGAGAATGTCAGTTTAGAAAAAAATAACCGATCCAGGTGTGCAGTCTTTAGCCCCTTGCTTTTCAAACTATCCCAGGCAGTCAGTTTCAGTCTTCAGTTTTGCTCCTGTTTTAATAAAATGGGTCACTGAGTGTGAGTCATGGGTACCGAGTCCAGTCCAGCTGTTGCAGATCTCTCAGTCTGATTGCCTCGACCACTAGATGGCGCTGCACTCCACCATATTGTAAGTTCCTAAAAGATCCTGTCATGGAAAATCCAGCAGCTGCAGGGCCACTTAGTGTGACTTTTCATCGAGGAGGGCTGCATCCAAGAAATGAGAAAACAGTGTTCTAATATGACTTCTCTTTTTCAGTGAAAGACTACTGTGCTGTTTTCTTCCCTTTAAAATCCTCCATGACATTTACAGGGCCTCAAAGATTTTTGAACACTTTCTGAGGCCTCATTACAGGGACTGAAAGGCTCAAATCTGTTCTTAAATTTAGGATTTGTGCTGGATTTGCTTGCATTAAAGTTATGCAAGTCAGATAAAACTTCCCTTTCTTTTTGCATGATTGCATAGGATCAAATAAGAACTTCTCCATAAGTGAGCTGGACATTTAGGTGGATTATTGAACAATTCAGTGTGAAAAATTAGCTGGTGAAACATGGTTTGCACATGTGGTTTTCATTTGTAATATTTCAGAAGTATGAGTTGTTATTCTTTCTTTCTGCACAGCAAATTTTCAGCTGCAAGAGGAGAGATATTTAGTTAGCGCTGAGCCTCAGAGGAGAAGTTTAAAACCCATAATAATGCACTTTACATGAGAAATAAACAGTGAGGAAACAGATGTTAAACGTCTCAGTGAAAATGTTTTCTCACAAGATGCATTTAAAGCACAAATAATGACTCAACAGAGCGTTTTAAGACACTGTCATTATGTCAGCGGCCAGAGCCTTATTTGCATGTGTTAGTTTAGAGATGCTGCATGTGAATCATGACTAAACAGCTCATGTAGACTAAAGTGGAGCAGCAGTCTGCTCTGTGTTTGTGTGACGAGGCAGCTCTCTCCCTCTCCCCGAGTCTGATCTGTTTACCGCACGCTAAAAATACCACTTTGTTGCATTTCCATAGACGTGCAGGCTCTGTCTTCTCATTTGTTTATACGACGTCTTCAGATGTTGCAACCCTGGAAGTGCACATGGAAAATAACAGCAGCAGGATGATGCTGCGTTTGACAGGCTGGAGGAGGCTGTGAAACATGTGAAATGTGGAAATATTCAGAGTAAGAAGCAGCAGATTTTTGAAGGATTTGCTTCTTCAAAACAAAAACTTTCCACTCCAGTGTAAAACCTACAGAAGACGTTTATCTTTGAGCTCTCATGTCTCATATCACCGATTTGCAGTTGTGTTTTGTTGCTTTAGTCATCGACGTGTGTGGTTTGAAGCATGCAATCCTGCTTCCTAAGACCTCTGACCTATTCAAACAAAAGTAGCGCAACACTTGAATTCATAGCCCAGGCTGTAACTTCCTTACAGCTATGAAATGACCCTGCCTTTACATGGGACAGATGTCCATGTGAGACGAGCTTTTGGTGATTTTCAACCAAAACTTATGCACAGCAAAGACTGGAAAGATTGTAAATTGGTAAATGAACACCACAATGATTCTTTCACTATGTGCAAAAGGAGTTAGCTCTAATGAGGAGAGAGCCGTGCTAATATAATCACTAATCAGCGCAATGCTGGTCTATGGAGCTGTGTGAACATATTAGAATAGCTTTAGTTGTAAAAAGCATGTTTTAAGGTGCTATAAATGTTGCATTGGATGGGTTTTATTTTCTCATTTTATGATCTGCAACCTTTTTCAACTCCAAAACAAGCCCCCCTTCATTAAGAGCTGCCCGGCTTTTAAAAGTTTACGTCAGAAATGGGCAACTTTGGTACAGAAAGGGCTACATTAATTTTATCCTTACTTCCAAAGGGGATAAAATGTTCCATACTATTGGATACTTTCAGTTGAACAACTTTTATTACCTTTAATCTAAAACAGAAGCAAATACAAAGCTTTTATACCAACATATGTTAGTGCACTAAACACAGAATTCAAGCCAATTTAAGCTACCTCTTCCAATGCAATTTACATACAATTTACTTTTTATTTTAGCAAAATGTGCACACACTTCTATTTTTCTTAAAAGTGCATTATTTATGATCTAAAACATTTAATTTCCTGCAAATAATTAAAGTTATACAAAGAATCAAAGAATTCTGTGGAAATATTTATAGGTTCAATGTTTTAATGACAGTTTTCTTCCTGTTTACAATTTGCTGATATTTGAATAAACCGAGGAAGGGGGCCACATGTGGTCCCTGGCCCGCCAGTTGCTCACCCCTGGTTTGTGTTCCATGTGGGTCAAATTTGACCCAGAGTGGTTCCCCCCCTTTTTTTTAATTTACTTTTACGTGCCTTTATTGATAGAGAAGGACAGTGGATAGAGTCGGAAACAGGTACGAGAGAGTGGAGGAGAGCCATGCAAGGGAAAGGCCACAGGCCGGATTCGAACCCCGGCTGCCTGCGTACATGGGACGCTCCTAAAACCACTAGGCCACTTGCACCCTGGTTTCTCTGTATTTAGACAAATCAGACCAATGCGCCACAAAATTAATTTCACCCAGAGTTGACAGCTTTAATGCATCAATCACGATTACTTAAGGCTCAAAATCAGTGCCTTTGTCCCTGTCAGCACGCCTTGGTTCAGCCACAGTGATGTAAAATCCACCACTGCTCCTTAATCTCTCATTACAGCTTAAAAATCTCAGACAGCTCAGTGGACGAGTCAGACGTCATCTGCACCTTGTGTTATCAAACATTTACCTTTTAACTGTTTCCTTACTTCCTTTTCAATCCTGAACGAGTTCCTTTTTTCCAGGGTTAAGTTCCTGTCACATTATTCGATCTACCCAACGTTCCTTTGTCATTTTCATACTGAAAGCAGGTCTGTATCCAAACAGGAAGTCAGTTACCCTCTGTTAAGACGGTACAAAAAAAAAAATGAAACAAAAACCGTTTTAAAAACTAAACAGTGAAGAAAAAGTGAGATTAACTCTGATTAACTACAAACATTTTAAAATGATTTGGTTATTTTTCTGCGGTAATCACCAGAGGGGCTTTTGATGATAGCTGACCACATCCAAACCATATAAATATATTTTTATGGCTGCAAATAAACACACTAGTTAGTCAAACTGAGCCAGTCATTCTATAATTGATCACTCACTTCTGTGTTTGAGCTTTATCATCCACTTTAAACAATCATTTATACATTTTTACTCTTCTTTTTGTGAATCATGTTCAATTTGTCACATTTATATGAACCTACACCTTGTTTGAGTTTCATATGTAGCAGAAATTGTGGGTTATTTTGTCTGTAGTTAAGATTATCGTGCCCCAGGGTCATTTTTCTACCAACAAGACAACAAAAGCTGTTACATAACTCTTGTAACTCACGGCACACTGAGAAAAATGAATCTGGGCAAAACTAAATTTAACTTAATTTCATCTGTGATATCAACTATAAAAATCCAAATTTCTAGCTTGACATAAGTAAATCTAATTTTGTCAGTTTCTTTCGTTAAAAATACAAGACATTGGGATTTTTTTTTCCTAAACAAGAATGATTTAGGTAATGTGAGCCAAAGTTTATCCGCATAACCAAGCCGACTTTGTTACCTTTATTCAGCTTCGTTCTGTGTTTCAAAACTACAAAAAACTACATCATCCATGAGTGAATTTCCCCTGTGATGCATTGTGGGTATTTCAAATTAGTGATAAATGGCTTTTTAACAATCAGGAATAGATGAACTGCTAACTGAAGACATGGCAGTTGTGATAGATCAGATTGGTGGGAAACAAATCTGGGGATATGTAGGCAGAATTTTCCCATGATGCCCTGGGGCAGAGTGTTTATATGTGTTTAGATATGTTTAAATGTGATCAGGTGAGTTTAGATGTTGGATGTTGTACAGAGATCACTGCTGGGATTCCTTTCGTCATCTCTCTGATGGATTATTGTTATTTTTGATGGTCAACTCTTTTGCACCCTGAGTGAAAAGAGGACTTCCTGAGAGCGAGTCTGACTGCCTGTCTTACATCTGTAGTCAGAAATTTTGAGAATAACTCAAGAAGGTGTGGAAACGTTTATGGATACTTCCTTTGCAAGCACCGTCACTGCTAGTGTGAGGAAATTATAGATTTTCTTTTAAAAACTAATGAGTTAGACTGCACTGAAAGCATGAGGCATTTTTACAAGCCTGATTTAATTGAAAGTGTGTGTATTTCAAAGAAAAAAAATAAGTTAAACAAAAATGAGTCATGTTAAATCTACTTGAAAATGTAAGTTATTTCACTTTCGATATTTTTGTTCTTGAACTAAAAAAAGAGTAGTAGTTTTTACAAAGATTAATCTGGATAATCTACAAAAACATAGATGCAAAAAGTGTCCTGGGTTTTTCTAAGTAGATTGGGCTGAATAGTTTTATCAGTGCAGAGTATGTATAAGGGAACCATCCACCATACTTTAAGGCACTTAAATTATATAAATCCATACTTCTCATAAAAACAAAACATTGAAAACAGGTCAAAATAGACTCCAGGACAAAACTAAAGTTAAATATTTTGAATAAACGTTACCTAATAATTAAACTCCACCTCATTCACATCAGGAAAAAAGATGTTCTGCTCCTTTAAATTTGAAAGACAGCTGATTTTACCATGAGTATTTTTCTCACAACAGTGTTTTAGATTAACATACCTACAGAATAACACAAGTGCACTTTAACTGAACTTATCAATGCGCAAATACATCCATGCTGCAGATTCAAGCTTTTTTAGCTGATTATTCTGCCTTTATGCTACTTCAACTTTAGAGCCAAAATTACACAAGACCTTTGAAAGACTTTTAATCAGATGTGAAGCATAAAGATATATGTTTTTCCCTAGGAGCACTGCTAATTTTAAAGAGTGTAAATACTTTTTAAGATGCTGAAAAGTCTGCAGTATGATTACGACTGCACACAGAAACAAAACCTGATGAAAATCTGTAATTGAATCGACCCAGTTAGTCGTCTTATTGACATTTATCTCAGTGGAATTAAGATTGAAAGGCAGCCATCTTTAGACGAATGCACAAGCGCTGGTCATGCTGTCACTGTTACTGAAACTTATTTATCTCAGGGGAAAAAATAGTGATAAATAACGTGACAAGGATTGGTGGAGAGAGAATCCCTCTTAAAGTAACGACTCTGTAGCAGTGTGGGTTTATTTTCATGTTCATTCTGGAGACTAGGATCCGTGCTGCTGCCTTACTGTACCAGATTACAGAGGTACGTGTGCACGTTTTGCCCGAGCATGTATGTGTTTGACATGCATTAGATATTTCCTGTTAGTGACTCCTCGTCTTCTCAAACAGAGGAAAAAAATACACAGCACATACATGCATGTGCAAAATGTGCACAAACATGCAGACGAAGCTCTGTGTTCTCATACAGTCAGGTTCCTGCTCCTGTGCTCCTTAATGTCTGATAGGAGAAAAACATGAGAAACTTAAAAACTACAATGAGGCTGAAATGAGAGACTCCTTTTTGTCTCTTGAGCTAAAGAGGAGCACGTTTTGAGCACATTTATCCTTTTAGGAAGACTCCATAAGAAGTTAAAGTCCTTGTAAAGCATTTACTATTTACATGAAAGTAAGCCTGGATAATCCAAAGTAAAAGTTCTTATGAAATACATCTAGGAATGCAGGATGTTATTGGCATAATCTCGGTTTCTGCAGATAAATGTTTGGAAAGTTATTGAGAATTTCTGCTGATTTATTCACTGCAGATATCCGCAGAATATTCAAATAAATAACAAGACATCATCTTAAAAGATAAAGCTTTAAATTTGAGGAGTTTTAACCAGAACCAACAGAGTTAATGCAGCTTAAGTGTCCATCCTGATTCTCTTAACTTTTAGTGAGCTCTCCAGAGTGAATTTTAAGCTCTAAACTGCAGCTAGTTTAACTTTTGGCACTTCAGAAGAATGCATTTTTTGTTATTTCAAGCAGGATTATCTCGGTGAACCAGCCTGCTGTGAGACCTGTTGTTTAAGAAGGAGAATTAATTTTAATATAAAAGAATAAACTCCATAAAAAGGGCCACATTTGCATATAATGCTCTGTCAGTTTAGTGTTCATCAGCTGTTTTTTTTCTTTTTGTTCTGAGAAAATGCACATGCAGCTTGTTTTTACTTTTGTTGCTACAAGTACATTATGCACAGAATTTGCATTAAATCTATGTATCAGTTATGGTCAAATCAGGTGGTTTTTTTCTTTTGTTATATCTGTTTCTAAGATAAACAGACCATCACAATGAGAGGAGCAGGTTAGTTCTAGTGCAGGAAAGGCTTGGTGTTCTTTACAATGAGAAAAAAGGCGTGTTTATATCAGTATCGGCTTAGATTAGTTTGGAAGTATTGACAAATCAGAAATGGCAACAATCCAGTATTGTGCATCCCTAGAAATACAAAGAATTTGCACCTAAACAGGAGCAGAATTACAGTGTTTCTGTGTGTTAAAGTTCATCCTGCGGGTAAACTCCAGCTGCCTCATAAATTAGTAAAAGTATAGGAGGAGGAAATGGAAATCCTGGAGTATCTCTAATGAAGCTGATGTATTTTCCATCACTGCAGACCTAGATCTGATCTGTAATCTGGAGTATCTGTTGTTGGTTTGAATCCCATCTTTTCTGGATGAGTTTGGAGCAGGTAGAGACAGCAGTCTTTGTCAATGTGGCCTAAAATATAAATCAGCTTTATTGAAACCTTTAACAAGACAAAAGTAGGCAGGGAGGTTATACAATAAGTGCAAGGTTTGTTGCAGTTCATGTTAGCCTAAAGCGTCACGTGTGTCTAATATCATAGAACAGAGTTACATAGATTATAAATCGTTTGCACGTCTTACAAGAGCAAACACATTAAGATTCGTGTTTCTGGAGCTTCTTTTAAAGAAGAAAACGCTTGTCAGGGTTCATATAGGCAGAGTGGTTTTTAAGGCCTCTTCGGTTTCTTCATTCATTTCCTTCAGAGTCAAAAATCTAAACTTTGGCTGCATGGAGGAGGAGAACAGACACCCCGATACGTCCTGCTAGAATCCTCCAAACATTCAAAAAGAAGTCAGACTAGTCTGCTGAGAAGTGCCGGAGCTGCAGTTTGACTGTCAGCCTCCTTTCTTCTCTCTCCGTCTGGAGTCCACGGTGACGCTCCGCGCGCGCGCGCTCACATGACGCACGGTTTGATGTCCTGACAGACGCTCTGTGGGTGGTGGTGGTGGTGATGGTGGTAGTAGGAGCCACCGGCCGAAGGGTGGAAGGAGGAGATGCCGTTAAAGTTTAACACGAAATCTTTCCTGTCGCACACCGAGGAGTGGCTCTGGTAGCGCGGGATCCCCACTGCACAAAGACAGACAGAGGAACAGTCAGGAGTTACGCATCAGCGCGTCAATAATTCATTTTACATCTTTGATGACATAAACAGAGATTTCCTTGATTTTATTTAACAATGTGTCAGAATATATGAGGCTTAAAGGTTGTTCTGACCAGTAATCAATGCGTAATATTCCCATGCTTAAATAACATGGCGAATTCTTTCCTAAAAATGTTCACCAGGGGCGGAGCAAGAAGGGGCAAAAATCCGGGACTTAGCCCAAACCAAGGGGTCCTCCTGCATGCTCCCCTCTTACTTTAATATATGTTTATCTTTTTCAATATATATTTCTCTTTTATCTTTTTTAATATATATTTCTCTTTTATCTTTTTAAATATATATTTCTCTTTTTCCTTTTTAATATATATTTCTTTTATCTTTTTCAATATATATTTCTCTTTTTTCTTTTTAATATATATTTCTTTTATCTTTTTCAATATATATTTCTCTTTTATCTTTTTTAATATATATTTCTCTTTTATCTTTTTAAATATATATTTCTCTTTTTCCTTTTTAATATATATTTCTTTTATCTTTTTCAATATATATTTCTCTTTTTTCTTTTTAATATATATTTCTTTTATCTTTTTCAATATATATTTCTCTTTTATCTTTTTCAATATATATTTCTCTTTTATCTTTTTTAATATATATTTCTTTTATCTTTTTCAATATATATTTCTCTTTTTTCTCTCTATATATTTCTTTTTTCTTTTTTAATACATGTTTCTCTTTTTTCTTTTTAACACAAATTTAGCTTTTTTCTTTTTTAGTATATATATATCTTATCTTTTTAAATAAATATTTCTCTTTTTTCTTTTTTAAAAAGATATTTATTAGGCAGTTAGATACATTATTTTCAAGTCAATCTAAACAAAAATATATTTTATAAATGTATAAAATTTTGCTTCTTTTGGTCAGAAAATGATAATTCCGCTGACTAAAAATAATTCTTTCAAGCCAACATTAATTTTAGAGTCTAATTGTTCTCAATGCATCCTCATCATTTTAAAGCTACATTACAACATGGTCAAGATCAGTAACTTTAGCTCTTATTTAATAAAAAAGACAGAAATGGTCTTTTATTTCTATTCTTAAAGGTCAAATCACCTAGCTTGGGTTGTAAATCAGTCTGCAAGTACTAACTGGCACTAATCGTAGAATATAAAGGACAAAACATGCAGAATATTAGGTTTCAGGTACAGCTATATTTCCATACATTATAATTTAGAACAGTTTTAAATAGGCATGTTAGTTGTGTACTATAATGTTAAGAAGGTGGAAAAAAAATACCATTAATTTTGTCTGTTTGGCTACAAAATGTATTTTTCCTCCGCTGTTGCTCACCTTATTTCTAAATTTAAAAATGTGGATTGATCGACAGACTTCTGATGATAACTGTCAAATAAAAATCGTCTTAAAGCCGATGCAATACATCAGAAAACATCTAAAAATAACCAGAAGTGTTAGAAACCAGCTCCAAAATTTTGAAGAAAAATGGTAATAATAGAAACGCTCCACAATGAGTGAGGCCTCTGCTGTTAGTCCAGTTTAAAGTCTTAACTTTCAAATAACACGGCATAAGCGTGTTCATCTTTACATGGAGGCACACATGAAGGATGGGAGTATATCACGTTTTTAAGAGACACTGAAGAGAGATAGAAAGTTGGATGATATCATTCTAGTTTATGTTGATTAGATAAATAGCCATCAGGCCTAATGCTCATTAAAAACACTGTTAACATGACAGTCCTCTAACAGTAATATGCTTGTTGACTACAAGATAATCTATTAGAAATATCTGATCTGAGTGGGTGAAATTATTCTTTTTATTGTGTTAAATAAAGAAGTATTTAGGTTATTAGGCGACAAACCAAACGACACCGAAGACTACAATGAAAAAAGGGACTGGAGAGCTTCTTAAAACTAGTATTAGTAAAAAAAAGACAGTTTGGCATTAGAGCCTGTTTGATACCAGAGAAACAAAAATAGCAGCCCAGACATCTAAAACTGGGTCTTTTATTGTTTTCATTGTCAAATATTGCAGGCAAACTTCCGCACAGTCTAACTGAAGCCAGTCACACCCACTTTACCAAACCCTGACAATGTATTTGTACAATTTAGACGGTGGTCTGGATAAAATATGACAAAGATCATGAAGTTTCTCTTCTGTCTGATTCTAATTATCACTGAAATAATCCTGATTTAATACCTGTGAAACACATGGTACTTAAAAACGCATTAAACTCACAGAAATTTTGAATCACCTCAGAATAAAGAAATGATGACAGTAATTGTAGACAGTGTGTGGAAGTTTGCCTGCAACTTTTGATCACTAAAAACTAAAAATGTCCAATATTGAGTGTTCAGGGATTATTTTCTTGTTGCTGTGGTATCAAACAGGTGTTTACTACCCTTTGCTTTTTACCAGAACAATATCACAGATTTTTATTATGCTGGTGTTGTAACTAGAATTTATTTCTTTGCAAAAAAAAAAAAAAAAAAAAAAAATTCAGCTGTATTTGTCATGCATTGCCACTCAGTTAAAGAATAAGGAGACAGGATTTCTGCTCCATATTTCCCAGCTCTTGTGCACATGAATGAAGCTGTGTTTATATTCATGTACATACTGCAGGCACATTAATTATGCATATCACGTTGTCATTTAAAATCAGTTTTCACCATACACTTGAATGCATTTCTTATTGGTCAGGTATTTCACATGTGAGATTTGAGATCAGTCATTTTATCCTGACATTTTTGCTTGATCGTTTTTCTAATTCTTTGTTTATTTGTTTGTTTTTATCTAACTTTTTGCCCTGTAGTTTTATTAAAACTCTCTGAAAATGATAACAGCAGCAGCCTAAAACTCATCATAAAAGGAGAAAATCCAACAAGGCCCCTTCAAAGTAAAATCAACAAACACAACAGAAAAATGTGGCACTTCCTTTAAAAATCGGGAATTATTTGTGATGTAGGCCTTAAAACGAACAACATTAACTGTTGCAGACAGATACGACTATTTCTATAATAATAATAATTATTAATGGATTAATAATGATTTAATTGATCCACATGTATGAGCTTTTCTCTTCGTGTCAGCGCAGCTTACTTCATTTTCTTAAAATGTTTCATCTTGTCCTCATAGCGTCCGTAATATAAAGGTGCAATATTTACAATAAATGTGTATCTTAATGTTAATTTCTTCACCAAACTAATTTTTCTGCTCGTTTAGCAGTTCTAATCTGCGTGCGTAATTTCCCCCACGATGCCTCCCAAACCTGCCCAAATATTTCAATCAGGCTGAGTGCGCGTCATTTAGTGTCTGTAAGTGAGCCTCTATTTCCAGAAAGAGAAAAATAAATGTGGAGGCTGAGGCTGCGTTAAGGTCATAAGGAGTCCAGATGTGGGTGTTTTTCAGGAGAAGACAGCAGGCTTTATCCTCCGGGCCACAGCTCTCTGCCCCACATAACCCTCTGTGTGACTGTCAGTACAGTGTCCGCCACATCCCCCCCCCTCCTCCTCCTCCAGGCTCAATTAAGACGCTGCGTAAAGTTTAACAAGGCCGTGCGTCTCTGGTGGATACTCGGTGGGCTAAGCTCCTCCGCCGGTGTGGTCCGACCTGCGCAGGCTTTTGTTTGGTTAACCTCTGGGACCCTTTCGGGGGCTCCAGCATGGTTCCGCGCCTCGGTGAAATCCCCAGTCTTTCGTAAAGCCTCGGCGTGTTGTGTTAAAGTAAATGAGCGTGAACATGGGAGGAGAATCACTAAATAGCTGCTTTTTCTTAATCTGATTATTAGGCGGAAACTTGTGCAGATGTGGAGGAGACAATCCTGCAGGCTTTGGAGCAATGAGTCATTCTGCAGATCACACATCAGCACCTTCTTTCACTTGAATTGTATTTTTGTATTTTGTATTGTATTTTTATTTTATTAAACATCATTTCACTGACGAAATAAAAGGTCAGCGTAGCTCGCTATTCCACCAGCAAAAATGAAACTTAATTGTTCAATTAAATTAGTTTAATTAGTACGAATTAATTGCCATCCACAAAAGAGACTTGGCGTGCGTAAAATGGAAATAAAGAGGGGATTTGATATTATTTCGTATTAGTATTTCCAGATCGAAAATCTATTTTTATTCCTCGCTTTGCATAAAAATGCAAACTCCAATTTTGTTCAATTGTTTCTTTAATTATGCACCAAAATCCTGACTGGAACAGACTTACATTTTTGTCAAGTTTTTACGCGATAAAAACAGGAAATGCCACAGGTTCCCCTGCAGAAAGAAATTATATGTTGCAATAATGTAGCCTGTATGCAGATGTGCTGCTGTTCCTGCTGGGAATTATTCTAGTCATTCATTTATAAATGCTTTTTAATGACTTATTTTTAAGATAAACCCCAAAGATTCACCCTGAATAATCACCATTACGCACCATGAGATACTTTCTGTTATTCCAAACCGGTTTCTTCCACCAGTTTAACTCAAATATAGCCCTATTTTTACTCTTGTTTGTGTATTTAGTTTTGCACATTTTTACTTGATATATTCCTTTTCACCAAAAGTATTTATTTTGGGCCCAAATGTCACTTTTTCTGCTAAAATCCACCTTATTTGGTTGTTATTTTTCTTGCGTTTGCTGTGCGTAAAATGGAACAGCTGAACTTGTATTGTTTTTCATCTATCTATCTATCTATCTATCTATCTATCTATCTATCTATCTATCAGAATGAGGTGAATGGTACCTGAAATGTCGCTGGAGTGGCTGTCCCTGCTGTTCTGGTGGAGATAACTCTGCTCTAGGGAGTATGGAGACATGCCGGAGTGTAAACCGGAGGATGCAGGGCTGCTGGAGGCGAGAGGCTGCTGTTTGATGTAGGGAGAGCCGCCGGAGGACGCCCAGTGTGCGGACGTACTGGCGTACGGGGAGTGTCCGTCCAGCGCGCTGGCCATGGCCGGAGAGGAGGGCACGGGGCTGCTGCTGCTGTCCGCTCCATACTCTCCATTAGGCGGCACCGGGCAGCTCGCCATGTACGTGGACCCGGGGCTGGGGGACATGTGGGGGACGTGGTGGCCGCCGCTCAGCCCGTCGTACCCCCCGGCCATTGAATTACTCATCATGTCCAAGTTGTAGCCGTTGCTGTGACAGGCGAGTGTGGCGGAGGGGGCCTGGAAGTCGAAGCTCTGCGGGAGGATGGACGTGCCGAAGCCTATCCCGTTCATCATCCGGTACATGGGCTTCAGAGCTTGACATTTTCTCCTGAAGCCTCTCGGTCTGCGCCTAAATGAGCCCTCCTCGAACATGAACTCACTGCCCGGGTCGATGGTCCAGTAGTGGCCTTTGCCCGGCCTGCCCAGCCCTTTGGGCAGCTTAATAAAGCACTCATTCAGAGACAGATTATGCCGGACTGAGTTCTTCCAGCCCTGGTATGAGCCTCTGAAGAACGGGAAGCGAGCCTGGAGGAACTGGTAGATCTCACTAAGTGTCAGCCGTTTGGTGGGGGAGCTCTGGATCGCCATCACTATTAAAGCGATGTAAGAGTACGGAGGCTTTTCCGGTCGTCGTAGTCCAGAGCTCGTCTTCTTTCCTTTAATGACGCTGGAGGAGCTTTCTGAGGCGGCTTGTGGGCTCAGCATGGCGGGGTGCAAGACGCCGGACGCCGGGCTGGATCTCAGAGGAGGCGGAGGGTCCAGCTGCTGCTGAGGGGTCTCGGTTGTCATGTCAGCTCTGACGCACGACTGGCAGCAGCGAGAGGGAGGGAAAGAGAAAAGAGTCGACCCGGGAAATGTTTAAAAAAAAGAGAAATAAGTCGGAATCCAACGGTCAGTGTCCGTGCAAGTGAGCGTTACACCACCAGTGGTCCTCAGAATCCAGGCGCAAAATGGAGAGGAATCTGTCTCCTGTTACGCACGACTCTCCCGTTACGCACAGTGCTCCCTTGACGCATGCAGCGAGTACGCACTGACAGAGAGAGGAAGAGGAAGAGAGAGTGGGGGGAGCTGCGAATCCACTGGAGACGGTGTGTCCTGGACACAGAGGCTCCACTGGGTGTCACAGCGGCGCTAAGTGGTGCGCCGGGTGGCCATCCAGCGCCTTAATAGTCTCTCAAATAGAGGAAACACGAAAACCCATGACTTATTGCGCGCAAAAGTCCGGCCAAACAAAGCGACCACCTATCATTTCATAAATCTTTGTTCCCTCTGTGAGAGCCCCCCCCCCCACCCGTTCTCCTCATCCGCACTCTGCGCCTGCAAATCTCCCTGAAATCAGTGACGGATAGAGCCGCCCCCCTCCATCCTCCTGCCAAATCTGGCCCAAGTCCACTTACCGTTCTCAGCAGCGTTAAAGCCCCCCATTCTCTCCTCTCTTCGTCTCCTCTGTCCCCCTCCTCCCACTCCCACTCTCCCAGCTCGGACTACACGCAATTAAGCCATCTATCAAACCTCCCCCAGACATCCTAATCAACAGCGCCACACGCCAGGCGCACAAGTTAAAAAACGAGCTTTTTCTCCCTGCAGCATGTAGAGAGCTGTGATTTCAGCCTGATATCCACATAGGGCTGGGCGATACCGACCAAAACTCACATCACCATATTTTTCAGCTGAATGCTTATTGATCATGTATATTGATATTTTTTCCTCCGACAAGGAGGTTATGTGATTGGTTGGGCTTGTTCATGTGTTTGTTTGTTCGTTTGTAACTCAAAAAGTCATGGACGGATTTTCAGGAAATTTTCAGGAAATGTCAGAAATGGCAAATGGAAGAAGTGATTAGATTTTGGGACTGATCCGGATCACCAACTGGATCCAGGAATTTTTTTTAAAGGATTCTTTACTATTGGGAGATAGGGTTAATGGTGGAGGTCTGCGCTGTTACCACTTTACACCAGAAGATGGCGGACATGAGTAACTTCAATCCCAGCACCATTTTTGGGTGTGTTTCTATTCAAAGTTTTGGAGTTTGTAGAGTTTGAAAGACGCACGCCCGGTCGAGGAGACGAGTCGGAGCGTAACAGAGAGAAAGACAGCGAATTGTAGCGAGAATACTCTCAATGCTGGGAGGAATAGAGGAATATTCACCCTCTGCCATGACTTCCAGTCATCCAGTGAGACCATGGGTGAGACTGTCAGTGCGTCTGTTGGCACCGGCAGGCAAACATTCTGCCATGACCGTCCACATGTAGCCAGTGCTTCGCCTCACTGTGTCTCCACCCCACTGGGGAGGGAGTAATCGGCAAATTAGATTTTGGGGGTGATCCGGATCACCGTCTGGATCCAGGAATGTTTTTAAAGGATTCTTCACTATTGGGAGTTAGGGCTGACGGTGGAGGTCTGCGCTCTCTGAGTGCTTTTTTAGTTCTCCATTTAAGGTAACACATAGTTGACACTAAACCAGAATTATAGACTTTGATATGATTCTCTCGACACCAAATGACCTGAATGTCACCAGTGCGATGGAAGAGAGGTTCTAGACACTAAATACTGAGCCGTTTTACATTTCTAATCATCAAAATTGCAGGTTAATTTCTGCAATTTGTCTAAATTGCACAAATATGTTGTAAACATTTGAACAGAGGATGGATCCTTGCCTGTTTCACCCACTTTTCCTAACGATGCTAACATATTAGCACTGTGCTCTTTCTCTTTAAGTGGTTAGATATATTGTTAGCATCATAGCATAACTGCCTGAGTCATTTTTTTCCCCATATTGTGATATCTGCCTAACTCTACTCTCCTAAAGCCGCTGATTCATTGCACCTTATTCTTCTGAAAACCTTAAAATATATAAACTTTTTATGCAATTATGCTATGAGGCTAATGGTATGATGGCAGGCCTAAAGCTCAGTAACAAGACTGTTTCATAGTAAAACCACTGGCAGTTATATACTTATTTATGAAAGATAACCTTGTAGAGATGATTCGTCTGAATGTGGAATCAAGATTTTATTGATTAAGTTTAATTCTGGAAAATGTTTTTGACAAATAAGAATATACTAATAATGAGGAAAAGTTCCAAACACCCAATATTGGGCAGTTTATAGTTTTAAATGATAAAAAACTGCGAGTAAACTCCTGCATGCTCTATAAATTGCACTAATACTTTGGCAACATCTGGATGAGTGGTCAGCTCTTTGCCAGTTCAACCCACTTTTCCAAATGATGCCAACAAATCCGTGCAAATTCATGCAGTGCTCTGTCTGTTCAGGTTAAAAATATGTGTGAAGAAGGCTGTTGAGTTAGTTTAGGCACTTTTAAATACCATTGCATCATTTTGAAGCACATATTGTCAACACATGTTGACAACCTCTATGTAGACATTTTGACTATTTTTTGTGCGGTTCAGACGGTGTGTAGGAGTTTATCTGCAATTTTTGACAATCAAAAATGTAAACTTACCTGATATTGGGTGGGTAAGTCTTGTTTTTTTTATTGCTGTGGTATCAAACAGGTTTCAGAGTTATCTGATTTGTTCTAATAATGAGGGCTGTCAGCATAAATGCATTAATCCAGATTGTTAAAGTCCAGAATTAGTGCATTACATCTCATGCTTTATTGTCCCTTTCAGAAACTTCAGTTTAGCAATGTCAGCATCTTCCTGCAGCTACAGTGATGTAAATAAGTCCTCCACTGCTCCTTAAAGTCTCATTTCACTTTAAAACCTCACAGACAGCTCAGTGGACCAATCAGACGTCATCTGCACCTTGTATACCAAACATTTACCTTTTAACTGTTCTATTATTTCCTTTTCAATCCACAACAAGTTCCCTTTTCCATGCAAAAGTTAAGCTTTTTTTTATCTTTTAAGCACTTTGAGCAAGTCGTGCACGCTTTTATTTCTTCACGCCTGGACTACTGTAATGCACTTTATACCGGCATCTCGCATAACGCACTTTCACGCTTACAGTTAGTCCAAGACCGAGCGTTTTCTGTGGTCGGCCCTAAACGCTCTGCCCCCCCACGTCCAAACAGCCCCCACAGTGGAGTGTTTTAAGTTTCGTCTTAAGACCCATTTTTATTCTTTAGCTTTTAACACCGCGTGAGTTGTGTGGTCCCCTGTGTCTTTTTATTATTTTATTTATTTCTATTGTTTTTATGTTTTTATATTTTGTATTTATATTTATTGTTTTTAGCTACTATTTATTGTTTTGTATGTTCTCTTGGTTTTACTGGTTTTATTTTGAGCACTGGTAGAACAATTGTTTTGTTTTTAAATGTTGATTTGTGCAGAACTTTGTAAACGTTTAGTTTATAAAATGTGCTTTATAAATAAAGTGGACTGGATTTAGTTCATGCCATAATGTTAGATCTACCGTAAGTTCCTTATTTTCTTTCAAAATAAAAGCAGGTAGCCAAACAGGAAGTGGGCTACCTTTAGTTTAAAATGGTCAAAATACAAAACAAAACAAAAATAGTTCGATATGCAAATAAGTGGAATTTCACACAGTATGAGATTTATTGCAATCAACTACAAGAATTTAGAGATAAATCACAATTCAATGATTTGACTACTGTAGTTATCAATGTTGAAAAATGCACTCAAACTCCTGCACACTCTTAATTGCATAAATATAACAGTGACTAAGGCAGCACTCTCACTCTTTAGATTAATAATATTAATAAAGTTGATCACATTTCTGTTTTTTTTTTTTTTTTTTTGGTACCATTGATCATCAGAAGAACTGAAACTTTCATATTTTTCATAACATGGTATTTAAGAGTGAATTTAATGTGGACAACCTGGATGATCAGAAATGTTGTCAATGTTGTTGTGCAGTTTGGAGAGTGTGTAGGATTTGGCTGTAATTTTTGTTGATTAATATTTAAAAAATACCCTAGAATGGGTGTTTAGGACAGCAGTTTTGCTGATTTAGTGTCAACATAAAGATCAGTAAGTGTAATGTAAACAGATTTTTCCTGATCCAGATCAACCATTCTAGATCATACTGAGGAAATAAACCTTTTACTGTCACTGGTTCTTACTTTAAACTAGATTTTTCTGAGCATTAGGCCTGGCATCTTTTTCTAGCCTAAATCAACAAAACAAGAGATTTTATCTTGCCCTTTATCTCATTTGGAAATATATTGATAAATTTGAAAAACTGGATAAATTGCCCAGCCCCATCCCGGGTCAGACATCTTCCCTCAGCCCTTAAGGCGCGCTAAAGTCCAGATCAGCGTCTAAAACTCTGACTCTGGCCTGATATCTGCTGCAGATCGAACCATAATGCAACCCTGCGAAGCAACATAAACGCCCCATCTTGTGTTATTTGTATTATTTTGCTCACAATTTCCTCCCAAACTGGTCCAGAGGATAACAAAAACAAACTGTGGCGGTGCCGGACTGGGGCTCGGAGTGTGAGAGATGGAGAGGTGGTGGTCTCTGCCGTGCGTGGGTAAGCGGGGGGTTGCTCTGAGTAAATGACTTTGACATGAGTGGAAGCAGGCTTTTTCCATCAAGCCCGGCCCTGGATACCACACACAGCGCGCCAGTGTCAGCTTACCGCCCCGGGCCAGAGCCGGTCCCATGGGCCCCGCGTTCATTAGAGAGAGAAAAGCGAAATTAGGCGAGCGGGCGTCGACAGTTTCCTCCCCTATGGAGACATCACACACAGATTTGTCCAACATGATGGAGTTATATATCCCATAAAGGTAATATCAACATCCGTGCTGCGACGGAGCGGAGATCGTTGGGCTTTGAAGCGCAGAACAGCGCTGAGCTGTGCGGCTGACGCTGCTGCACTGATTTATTGTTGAGCTTTGGCATGTTTGGGACGATTCTCTCTGATTCTCTCTCACTTTTAACCGTGCAATGGAGCTTTTTCTCCTGCGTAATTTTACATAATCCCACCCTATGTTCCCATCAGTATTTATGATATTGCATTTTAATTATAACACATTTATTTATAGATTTAATAGCTCCTGCTGTTCCACACAGTTTTCTTCCATCTTTCTAGTCAAAGTCAAACTTTATTTACACAGCACATTTCAATCACAGCCAAATACAAACGAGCCTGCATTCAGGCCATCAGTCTTTCTTTGTGCAGCACCAGCTTAGAATAAAAGTTATCTTAGGACACTTCAGAAAGAGCAGATCAGCACCACACCTCTTGTTTTATTTACAAAGACCAAACATTCATTCATTTTTAGGGGTGCTTCATCCTATAAGGCAGGGGTTTTCAAAGTGTGTGAGAGTGAGCCTCCCCTGAGAGAAAATTATTCATTCGGTGGACTTAACCACATTTTCAAACATTTATGTCTAATTTTAAATACTTTTAGCATTTTTATATCTTTGTTATTTTGGTCTGCAAATGTTCTTAAACATCCGTCTTTACCAGGTAAACAGTCATTTGGTGTTAGTAATGAATTTATTGCCAACACTACCTGATTATTCTGCCCTGATAATCCTTAAAGCAGCATTATTCAACCAAAGAGCCAAACTGTTGAAAAATACATTTGCAAGAGCCAAAATCTAAGTGGTGAAAAGTGGCAAAAACAGCTTGAAGTAGCAGTTACAGTAAGTTAAAGATGGTAAAAATGGTCAAAAAGCAACAAAAAATGGGTGAAAATGGGCAAAAATGGGGATAAAAAAGTGAAAAAAGATGGGTGAGAAGTGACAAAAAACGAGTAACAGGTGGCAAAAACAAGGCAAAAATATTTGAGTAAAAAAATAGGTAAAAAGCAGCCAAGAGTGGCAAAAATGGGCAAAAAGTAGGGAAAAAATGGTATTTAATGACAAAAGGATGCTTTAATGGGTTAAAAGTGGGAAAAAAATGGTGACAAAAGGCAGAAATGGCAAAAAGTGGTATTTAATGACCAAAGGTAGCTTAAATGGATGAAAAGTATCAAAAAATGGTATAAAGGGGCAAAAAAGTTTCCTTGTTTAAGGTTTTCTGGGGGAATAATATTTAAAATTAAGGCATAAAAGAGCTACTAATAATCACAGATCACACGCTGAGTATCACTGCCTTAAAGTTACTCTAAGTCTATTCATTTAGCTCCACGCACAGCAGAAGTTAGCAAAGCAAATCACCTTTCTTCTGGTTTATGGTTCCGCGCCTTCCCTGAAGTTCTGTGGCGCCCCCCAGGGGAGGCCCGCCTCACACTTTGAAGCTGCTATAAGGCATTGGGTGCCAACCTGGGGTCTGGGACCCCCTAAGTGGGTGCCAAAGATCTCTCTGGGGGAGGCCTTGTCTGCTCCAAGATTGCCCAAATTAGATTTGCTTTGCACAAATTCACTAAAAAAAAAAAGTGTTAAATATTTTATGCAAAGGTCTTTTGCCTGTTTTCTTGCAATCAAGTGATAAAAATCAGTGCTGATTTCTCACAGCGTGGGTCTTGGGAGAATGCTAAGCTTTTTTTTTAAGCTTAGATGCTAGTAGAGGAGGCTCAGGAGGATGGAACATTAGGTGTTTTGGAGTTTCACAAGAACCGTATTGATATTGTCATCTGCAAAAAGGAGTGAGGGAGTCTGCCTATCAGATATCTGCACACCACACCTCCCATCCCACTCTAATCAGTATCCTAATTTTGCTCTTGTGCATCTTTGTTTTTCTTTTCTGCATATATTTTTTATACATTTTTATTTTACAACACTCTTTTTTACTTTAACTTAGCTCAAGTTCACACAGGAACCCACCTATTTTTCTGTCTCTATCATGTCTTCCCAAGTCTGAATCCTCCCTCCAAAGGTACAAGAAAGTAATCAGAGTACACCAGTGTTAATGTCGTCAACTTAAACTATGACTAAAAATGTTCGTTGACAGCCTTTTTCCATGACAAACACTAGACTAAAACTAACAAAAATAGATCTGTGATGACTAAAACTGACAAAAACTGAGTTTCGTTTTCATCAAGATGACTAAAACGAGACTAAAATGTAATGTAGTTTTCGTCGGACATTCAAAATCCGTGACATTTCTCCACTGTGGGTAAATCTGTCAAAATACAATACATCAGTATCTCTTCTGCCTCTCAGCTGTAGGGCGGGGGTGTAGCACAGGGGGGAAAAGGTGCTGCTTATCCGGCCCACAGCAGGGAGAGGCCCTTGAGGAGCCTGCAATGAAAAGTGTGTTTTTATTTATTTTTTTCGTGTCATTAGTGAATCAAAAGTGAAAAATGAATGGGTCAACTAAAATTTGTATCAAATAGAGAAAAATAAATACTTGGGGGCCTCTGCTCCTCACTTAACCCTTTACCTACTGAGTTTAAAATGGCGATTTGGATATATACCTATGGACTATAAGTCTGAAAGCTTTGGTACCTTTTTTCCCAGGAGTACTTGAACTTGACTTTTCAACATCTGGTTAATGATTATTGCACATTATATAGAATTGTTAGCAGTTTAAAAGAAGAACAATACAAAACTGGTGTTTTGCTATGAATGCCCACATCATATGGTTGTGAGTACCGTAATGAGCCATATATGTGCACATGCCCACAATTCTCAGCTTTCCAATACGGTTAGAATTTTTCTGATTGGACAAACTTTGACAGAGTTACGGTAATAATGCTACAGACATGTTAAACACAGCGCCAGTGTTCCAGCAGTAGGTAAAGGGTTAAAAATGTCCAAATGCGATGGTCCGCGAAGTAATGCAAGTAAATTCAGAATAATCATACTGAATTAGTAAAAATATTGTTAAAACATTGCTCATAAAAGGGGAAATCATGCTTAAAAATCCATTTAAATCCATTTATATTTGTACAAAAATGATGAAACATTTGTTGCTTGGATAGCCAGTTAAAGGGGGGACTGTGTAGGATTCTCTCTGGGGGCCCAAAATCCCTAGCTACACCCCTGAAGTAGGGACCCCCAGGTTTGGCAGAGTGCATACAACACACTACCCTGACTTGGTTACAGATTTAAGCAAGAGAATAAATGCTTGGACTAAAACTAGACTAAAATGTTTTTGATTTTTCACCGACTAAAACTAGACTAAAACTGAAAAGGATAGAAATGACTAAAATGTGACTAAAACTAAAATGCATTTCATTTAAAGACTAAAACTAAGACTAAAATTAAACATACAGTGCTTAACAAATTTATTAGACCACCTGTCATATTTGTCTCAGAGACCATCCAGCATCATGAACTGTTTTAATGTGGACTCTTTCATTTTCAGTGAGCTCTCCCCGTTTTACCATTTTGAACAGGAATGAGGAATTTCAAACTGAATTCACCCAAATTTGAGCCGGCTCACTGGGCTTCTCTGAGAAGTCAGAAATGAATCAAGCATAACATTCAACCACTAAAACTAATTTTTCTGTTCAGGAATGCAAGTAAATACCTATAATTTGACATTTTAATCAAGAAATATTAATGTGCTTTACTATTTTTTCAGTTTTTTTGTAAATCAGTACATTTAAAAATTCATGGATAACAATAATAATTCTATTTTAGCATTAAAAACATCATTTGGGTTAAAGAGCTTCTGAATATTGGTGTATTAACCATTGCAGAAACATAAAAAATGATTTTGGTAATTACCAATGCTGTTAATTTAGGGCAGCTGTGGCATAAACCTTGCTTTGGTTAGGGTTAGGGTGGTTTAATAAATTTGTTAAGCACTGTAGCTGCCAAAATTAACACTGGAGTACACTCCTGTGTTGCTTCATAATGTACTACCCCCAACACCTCTGAGTAATATGGAATGTCTCACTGGAAATGCAGAATCATTAAGCAGCTGATAGTTTCTGGGCCGGTGGTGATGGTAAAATCTGCTCTCCAATACCATTAGGATAAGATAAGATAAGAATAAGAATAAGATAAGATAAGATAAGATAAGATAAGATAAGATAGGATAAGATAGGATAAGATAAGATAAGATAAGATAGGATAAGATAGGATAAGATAGGATAAGATAAGATAAGATAAGATAAGATAAGATAAGATAAGATAGGATAAGATAAGATAGGATAAGATAAGATAGGATAAGATAGGATAAGATAAGATAAGATAAGATAAGATAAGATAAGATAGGATAAGATAAGATAGGATAAGATAAGATAGGATAAGATAAGATAAGATAAGATAAGATAAGATAAGATAAGATAAGATAAGATAAGATAGGATAAGATAAGATATTCCTTCATTAGTCCCACAAAGGGAAATTCCAAATTTACAGCAGCAAGATTGGTGCAAACAAAACACACAATTAGACACATAGAACAATAACTAGAGTAAGAAGAGCGTGCAATTAGGACAATGAATAAATACAAAATAGGAAATATAGAAATGTAACTTACAAAATAGTAAATATAAATAGTATTTACAGCTGTGCATGTTGGATATATTACAGATTGGATATGTTGGAGATATTTATATGTACATACACATATAGACATATAAAAATATATATACAGACATGTGCACAGATTATACGTATAAATGTGGTTTATTGCACAGGGGCAGTTTTGGTTTCTAACAGCTGCAGGAAGGAACGACCTGTGATGCCTCTCCTTCACACACTCTAACCCTAATATCAGAATGATCCTTATATTCCCTGAAGCAGCAGAAGAGAAGTGACACTGGCAGATAGGTCCATTTTTAAGCTGAATGTTATTAACACCGGGTTTATTTTTAGCTTGTTTGGCTGCTTAATTATCTAAGTTAAGAGTGTCCCCGCATCTGCAGGCACAATGACACCACAGGCTCTGTGTTTTTATTGTCATCTTGTCTTGTTATGTTTCTTGTCTTTTCTCTACATGTAATATAAACATCTGTTAACTTTAATTTCCTCTGTGATCAATAAGTGGAGGCTGGATATCTGAGTGGGTTACAAATCTGACTGTGGAATAGGAGATTGAGGGTTCATATCACAGTCTGTGCATCATCACTGTCCAGTTTGGGATACCTGCCTTGGGCAAGGTCTTTAGGAACACCTGTCTACCTGTCAGATGTGAATCGCTTTGCATAAAAGCGTCTGTTAAAAGACACTGTTACAATAAAACATCTAGCACAGGCTTAGTGCAAACTTAGCAGGATCTAGGTGCATGCTTTGCAAAAATTTTTATATTTATTGGAAAGTAATGTGACCAGTGTTCAAGGGATTTAAAAGTTAAATTTAGATTTTAAATGCCAAGGTTTGCACATCATTAGTGAAAAAATGAAGCAGTTGTACGTAACAAAAAGAAAACATACTTCAGAGCGAACATCATATTCAGAATCTAATTTTCTTCAAAGTGTCCTCATCAAGCTTAAAATCATAAAACAATACATTTAGGATCAATAAATTTAACTTCTGCCTCTTAAAACTGGACAGAAAGTGTCTGATGTTGGTGTTCTAAGATACATAACAGGAGTAGGGGGGGAATTTAGCAAGGAAGTTTACAATTGGAAATATTTATATAAATAAAAAAGGCATGAAAAGCAAAGTAGAGGTTCAAGAAAAAGATTTATTAAAATGTGAATATTTAACAAAGTTTTAAAAGTGTTTTTGTACAGGCTGTCTAAGCTCATAGAAAGTGTGCAAGTCTGATATTTTCAGTTTGGCTGCAAGAATGGTATTTCCATGTTTTGATCAACAGGGTCCGTCTGTTTACAGTCTATTTATTTTGCAGATTTTTCTCAGCATTAACACTATTAACCAACCTGAACCATTCAGGGCTGAAACCCTGTAAACCCCCCCTTGCTCCACCTTTGCAATCATTATAAGATGGTATGTTCTGTTGCTTTTATTGACAGACTTCAGTGCTGCAGCTCCTGGAGAGCAGAGAAACATGCTGTTCCATATTTTCACATTTGATTTCAGTCACTCAGATCTGTGCACGTGTTCGCCGACACAACCTTTTAAAGTTTAGATATAGCCCGGAGGATTTTCCAAACAATAACCTCCAACAATAACCTCTGCACTTTGCTCAACAAAGGATGTGAGGATAAAATCATTTTCCGTATGAGCACACACACTGCAGTTGTGTGGCCCTTAACGGCCCCCAGAAATTTCCTGCGACATCAAAACTTCTGACCCCCGCCGAGATCAGGATGCCTTGGCCTGCAGAGGGGATCTTTGTTCTGGGAGGCTTTGAAGACGGCGCTCCGGCTCGATGTTTTTACGCACTGAGATTATATGAACTCCTAATTTAGACCACTGCAAATCTCAAGTGATCAGTGGCCGCCACGAAAGCTTTTCTGAGGTGTTTTTGATGGAGGAGTTTGTCTTTGGAGAGCAGGCTCGGCTGGAGGTCCATATGAGCCCGCTGGAGACACAATCAGGCTCTGTGTTTGTTTTCATATTTAGGCTGAAATGTGTTGTTTATGCCCCATAAAATATATGAAGATTTAGAGGAAATGTTTGTAGGAATGCTTGACCTCAGGTAACCTATTTCAGAGCAGCTCACAAAAAATGACTCCTGCTTCAAACAGCCTATAGGGAGAATGCATGATGTCATCAGCATAGGATCTGTATCTGCAGATGTGTGGGGTCGATTTATTAGCTCTACATGAGTGTACGGATGTTTGATAGTTGTGTTTGTGGAGATTTTAGCAGAACCTACCTGAGCTTCAGTTTTTCTTTATCTTTCTCTCTTTTAGCTCTAAACTACAGCTAGTTAGAGTTTCTGCACTTGTAAAGTGTTTTGCATTATTTTTCAAGCAACTTGTTTTGTTTAGTTTTTTTTAAATCGGGAGAGTTAAATTTAATTTGTGTCAGCTCTATAAATGTGGTCACTCAGTATCTTCCACAGTGCTGTGTACTCTCATAAAAACAGATGAAGCTTGGTTTGACTCTTGTTGAAAATATAACTTCTACATAACGCACATTACCAGAAATGACTTTCAGTTTTCATTATCACAGAATTTCTGTATTTGGGAAAAATACAAATCTATTTTTATTTGCAAAAATAATGATAAATAAATGCAGCCACTCAAACCTATTTAATGAAAAATCTGTAGTTTTGACCATAAATGGAACAAAACATCGCTGAATAAATCAAGACAAGACAAAACAAGAGCATGTCGAAAGAGCACACAACTACAGAAGCCCTGGAAGGACATGCATGCTTTTTTTCAAAGATCTCAAGAAATAGCACATTAAAATGTGATAAAACCTGCTTGTGATGCAGGGTCATTAGATAAATAAGTCAAGAAAACAACTCTGATTTATTTAATACTGAAGCAGTTTAGGGCCATTTTTGATGGAGAAAATAATTTTTAAGTTGAGATTAAAGTTGAAATGAAAAGAATAAAGTTGAAACTTGTTATTACTAACAACGGATCATAGACGCTGTGTGTTTATGTTGCAATGAGAGAGAATCTCTTTGTTGTTAAATCCAATATTTTGACATATTTTCACATATTCACTAATATGAGGCATAAGGCTGTAGAGACAGGCTTTTTTTCCTCGTCATTTCAACTTCACTCTCGAAATTATGTTTCAACTTTATCATCAAAATTTCAACTTTATTCTCGAAATTTCAACTTAACTCCCATCATTTTGACTTTAATCTCAACTTGTCCAAAATTATTTTCTCCTTCGTAAATGGCCCTAATCCTCTTCCATAATTCAATATCATGGGAAAATGGAGTAGAATAAAACAAATGGATGTATGTCCACTCAGGGCTTCCATACATCACAGACTTTTTATCCATGCAGATATTGCTCACTGAAGACAGCTGTGTGACCCAGTTTTGAGCCCCGACCCACCAGTTGGGAACAACTGCAAAAGATCATCACTGTAAATATAACACATCAAAGATGCACTGCAGTCATAACAATTTTCAAGGTACTAAACAATTTACAACATTTCCATTTAATAATAAATTGAATTAGATTAAATATCAGCAGACACACACACTTGCTTAACCAAAACACTTTTGTACACACCAGGGGTGTAGCTAGGAATTTTTTGGCCCCCTTTAACCGGCTAGGTAAGCAACAAATTTTGCACAATTTTTTTACAAATGACCATGCGTTTTAATATATTTTGAACAATAATTTCCCCAATCATGAGCAATATTTTTACTATGGTTAAATTAAAAAAAATTTTTTGCATTATTTCGCAGCGTTGGACTACACCATCTGGACATTTTTAAGAGAGGAACTGGGGCTCCCAGTATTGTATTTTGCTTGTTATGATACGAATTTCAGTCTGTTCACAGATTCATGTAGTAGCTTTTGATTCAATAATGACTCTAAATAGTAATAATGATTTTAAAAAACACCTTTATTGTAGGCTTCTCAAGGTCCCCTCTCTATAACTGTGGGCCTGGTTAATCAGCCCCCCTCATGCTATGACCATGGTACACACTCAGCAGGCAGTGCTTTATTCAATTTTATTCTGCAAGTCCAACTTTCACAACCTCAAAGTAGACAAAGCCTTGCGGTCCCTCTAAGATCTCTGGCACCCTGGACCACACTGGGAACCAATAGCTGATAGGATATTAGCAAAAATCCACCGTGCTGCATCCCTAGAAGGACATATTTACTCGCCCATGTTTTATCTCCAGGAGCTGCTCAGTTCAACTCTTGCAGTAAAGAGGTTAAAGGCATTATCTTACACTCTTAAAAGAAAATTGTGCACCTACTCAAAGATTTCCTGATTAAGTTTGTTCAATTTAAGTGAACAAGCTGCATAAATGTAATTCGAGTGGAATAAACTTAATTTAATTTCTTGCTATCAGCTGATGAATTGTTAAAGTAGATACAGATTTTTATTTCTTAAGTGTTTATTAATTTAGTGGTGATTCTAGAATAAGAACTTTGCATGCTCAGCTCCTAAATAGTTAACAGAGCAGACAAAGCCTTGTCTTTTCAGGCATGTTATAAAACATGTAAAAGACAGATTTGACATTTCCTAACTATTCTAATTAAATTGACGACATTGACAAATACCTGTGAGATATTATAAGTTGGTGGGCAATGCTGCCTTTATTTTTTAGGAGTGCATAGATGAAACTGAAGGGTGCTGAACCCTCTAAAAGGGTGTAAGATAACCTGCTGTGTACAATTTCAAATGTGAAATTTTGCAGAAATATGGTTGCAATGAAAAGTATTTCAAATAGATCAAATATCAGTATTGACTGAAATGAGTTTGGAAATATCCTCCTTGCACTTATTGCAAAAATTCAAAATCGTGCATCCATAATTATGTTTAAATGAAGAATAGAGCAAAGAATCAGGATTCCAGATTTTGCACTAACATATCAAAACCAAATATTTAGAAAGAAGTTTCTCCAAATAATAAAAACTTGTCAAATAGTGTCTAAGGCTGGATGTTCCACGTTTTAGTACTCACATATTCCAGTAAAAAGCAAATAACCGACAGTAAACTAGTAGATCAGCTCTTAGTAGCAGTGCTGTAACTCTCTCTCTCCTGCTCGGCTCCCGTAGCCTCTCTCTGTGTTTCCTGCGCCGCCTCTCCTCTCCTCTCCTCTCCGGGAGTCTGGAGGTCAGGCGCGGTTCACTTTGCCGCAGTGACAGACTGTTTGGACTTCCTAACATTGTGCCTGCTGCCTTCAAGTTTGGTTTCATAACATTGAGGGCCTTATTCGATCTGCAGCCAGCCCAGCGCCCCAAACCCGTCTGCATGCTGCGCACTTGGTCCAAATGTGCATGCAGAGAATTTAAAAAATATGTATATTTACAAGCAAGAAACGCGCGTCATGACAACAAACATGTCAACAACGGGGATGCTGTGTGGGAGGGTTGGAGCCACGTGACTGCCCTGCAGACAGGTGTGCTGTTCCGGTGTTTCACCTGCAGGTTGCAGCATTGTCCCTGGAAAGGAGGCTCACCTGTCACCTGTGAGGCTGATCGGAGAGCAGAGATCACACCTCTGTGCTGCTCTGCCATCACTCTGAATGATCCATCATTGTGGGCTATAGGATTCAGGCCTTTTGTTCAGTGTAAATACTGTGACAAATACTGTTAGACATGATGAAATAATCACTTATCTTATATATTTAATCATTTATCTTTAAAAAGGTGCTGATTAGTTTAGATGAATCCACATGGGTCAGAGGAGATCATGTCAACAAACCTTTTTTTGTAATTTTAAGAAAGTCCCCTCTTTTTAAAAACAAAAAACAAATAATCTTAGTTTTGGCCTGTAAAGGGCCTGTTGTATTTTCTGATTATATATGCAAAGGTGCGCTCGCTTTCTGTTGCTTTTATGTTGGTGTATATTTGTTTCAATGCCTTCCCATCATTCTGATCGTCCTGGGCCGCTCCTGCTGATGCTCCCATGGACAAACACTCCATGTGGAAAATCTGCTCCCGGCCTCTCTGCTGCATTCAAATGCAAGACTCTACAAAAACATTAAAACTGCTCAATTAAAACTTAGATAACGATTCATTACAGCTTTGAATTTTCTTGTTTTAATTGTGTTGTTACTATTTTTATATTATCCTGCTTGGTGCGTAATAATTTTCTGTGTTGTGCTGAACATCACTGGAAATGACTGCATTTTTTCTGTTATTCTTCGAGATTAAATAAAGGTTAAATGAGTGGATGACCTTTCATAATAAACCTCACAAACACAGTGTATAAAACATGCGCGTAAAATGTAGTCGTACTTTTACGCACAGTCATACCTGTGTGTAAAAGTGTTTGCCCCACGGTTTTAAAGTTATAAAAGAGATTTCATTGAATTATTATGTGTAGCTGAACCTAAAATAATGTGAAAGTGTTGGATGGACCTTTATAAGAATAGTTTTTTTTTTGTGCCATTTGCACAAGTATCAGACAGTACATTTGATTTTTATGCACTGATCCTGCTGCCAGCTTTACTAAAAATGAAGTTCAAAAAAAGAAGAGGGATATTTAAGACTAAAATGAAGCATAATCAATAAAATTATGATCACAAAACATAAACAAGAAATACAAGACCGCACAAAAACACACCAAAAGGAGACACTGTGTGATGCAACCAAACATTTGATGCTCGTGTCCTGATGGATCTTTTGCAGGTTGTTTTATTTTTTTTTTTAATTTCTCGTTTATTTATGTGACTCACACAGTGACCAGATAGTATGGAGAACAGAGCATGAAATACAAACAACACAAAGAGAGCACGCGCATGACTGAAATACAACAAATATTACGTCAAATATAGAAGAAAAAAAATCTTAAAAACAGCATCTGATTGCAGCAACTAAATTAATGCATACATGAAAGAGCATCACGTTTTGCACATTGCATTTTTGCACGACTTTTACTCTAGGATGCTGTCCATCAGGTAGGTGAGGTTCGAAAGGGTTTGGCATTTGGGGAAATTAGATTTTTGTCTTTCTTAAAATAATCGATCAAAACTGTTGAATAAATATCTTCTGAAATCCCTCATAGATTAACATCGCTCCTTAGGGTTCATGCTTAATGAGTCTGGGGTCTGTTTCAGGACCGCGGAGAGCAGCTTTTGCCTCCTGTGGTCCCGGACAGTGAGCAAGTTCTGTGCGTAAACACCGTGCGTCAGCTCCAAAATGTTTGAACATTTTAACACGCTGCGTAAATAAGGATTTAAAACTGGTGTTTGTGTTGATGCGGACATGTTTAACACAGCTTCTCCATCCTTTCTGGTATCTGTATCTTTTATTTCCAGCTTCTTTTCAGCTACAAATAAAATCCTTTATATAAGGCTTGATTTTAATCATTTTCATTAAAGAGAAAAATATGAAGCAGGCGTTTTACATCAGTTTGTTATTTATAGCAAAACAGCATAAAATGCGGGAAATGCCATTTCCTTAATTATTCACTTCAGGAAAATGAACAAAAAAAATCCTATTTTTTTGCTGATGGGATATGCAAAGCATACTTAATCTGTGAAATCTCACAAGATATTTTCTTGCGTAATTTTCTCTCCTTCATTTAATCATACTGCTGGAGTCTTGCTCACCTTTTTGAAAAGGGCAATAATTTTTTTTTGTTATAAAATAACAGTTAATGTAATGTGTATAATAATATCCTCTTTTTCTAAGCAGCCTTTCAACATCTAACAGCACACTTCCATCTTATTTCTCATAGTAAATATGTCTGCAGCCTCCTGAGGAGGGCCCCTAAGGCTGCATGTTCAGTTTATCGTTTTGACTTTTATACTCTTGCTTTAAATGAGATTTTTATAGCTTCAATAGTAATGATTCCTCCTTTTTTCCTATCACAGATGTGTCTGTGCTGTTGAACAGGTGTAAGGCCCATTCACTCCCACCCTCACTGATCTCTCTGTACACCTGCTGCTCACCCCTCCTCCCCCTCTCTCTCACACACACGCCCCCCGTTCACGCCTGTAGCTAATAAGTCACTGAGCATCTTTGTCCCATTGTTTCACTCGTTTTTATTCATAAAAATACCAGACATGCACGAACCAATCTGAGGAAAAAACATCAAACATTTCCATGCGTTTCTAGTGCAGCCACGTCACCCTCATTGCAGCTCAGTCAATAATTATATTTACACACATACACAATAATATTTAATATATTTACACAACAATATTTATACAGCAGCTCATACAAAACAGGGAAATATAAATAAATGAATAATTTTAGGTTTCAAATGTGGCACTTTGAGCCGTCATACAGTAGAAATGACCAATGAACCAAGCACGCGCTCCAAAACCATTCTCTCACACACACACGCATGCGCACGCACACTTTGGAGTGTCCTGTGATGACAGCAGCTGTATGCACGGTCAGCACATGGTCGGATGTATATGATGATGACGCCATGTTTGTTTTGTTTTCATCTGTAAAATGATTACAGCGGTCACGAGGAGGACAGACAGACAAAGAGAGCTGGACAGGAGGGCTCGTGAGTCCAAACATGGGCAGACAGCAGGATCATGATGGTGTAGGGCTGGGCAACATGTCCAGTTATCAGGATACTGATATATTTTCACATCAGATGATATTGTTGCATTTATATGTTGATTTTGATTTAAAAATGGATGCCAGACCAAATGTGCAATATAGAGATAGTTTACTGTGAGGACCACTGATAGTAATCTGCCTTTTTTAACCTCTAAATGAAGATTTTTTTTACTTAATTAAGAAGATATTACATTCAAAGTAAAATTCAAATGATTTTGATACTTTTTGATCAATGGCAGCAAGCATAAAAGTCTGAAACACCCAATATCCACTAACTGATGGTTGTTTATTGTCATATTGATACCTCTTTGATACCACAGCAACAAAAATTGTAGTTCTAGACTCTCAATGTTGGGTAATTTATTATTTCTATGGACAAAAATTGCAGATTACACAAATATGTTGGCACAAGTGCTTGGAACTGGCACAAGCCACTCATTTTTTTGGATGTTGCCAACATATTTGAGCAATTAAGACTCTGCTCTATCTTTTTTTCGTTTTTTAAGCTAAATATCTTTATTCTTGTGCACTTTCTGATACTATCGATCATTAAAAAACATGGAAATGCTATCATCTTAAACACAACAAATCTTTAGAGCATGGAAAATTTTTGAGCACCTCAATATATGTGAATGTTGCCAACATTTTTGTGCAATTAAGACACTGTGTTGGAGTTTATCTGCAACTTTTGATCATTAAAAATGAAAAACAGTCCAATATTGCTTGTCAGCAACTTCTGTTTTTGTTGTCATGGTACCAAAAAGATGGCAATATTGTTTTTTTTTCCTAGAATTAAACCAAAATTGTTCATTTATTTCTTTCTATATCAAGATAACTATCATATATCACCATTCAGCTAGAAAATATCATGATGTAATGTTTGGTCCATGTTGCCCAGCCCTAATCTTAACTATTTTGAGCCCCCTTGGGGCCCCTGGCGCCCTTTCTAATGGTCAAACCGCCTATGTACAGCAGCCATGGTGAGGACAGCTCACAGCGTCATCAAAAGTGCACATCAAGAGTCCAAGCACACAGTCTGCCAGCACTCTCACGACAGCAGAGAGTCTATACGGAACGCTCGCGCCTTGCTGGGCACCTTGAGCGCGTGCAGAGCGGCCTCAGGTGTCGTCTGCTGCAGGTATGTGAGCGGGTCTCTGCCGGGCTCCACCTCTGACATGCTGTACGAGTGCTGCGCAGGGTAACTCAGAGCGTAGGGCAACATGTGGGCTCCAGGGGGCCAGTAGAGCCGGGGGGCGTGTGCGTCAACGTGGCTGTCCTCCCTCCGTTTGAAGGGTGTGCTCAGGATGCTGTCAATGGCGAAGGAGCTGGAGAACTTGGCCCCCACCCTCTCCTCCGGACCGGGGAGGCGGGTGTCCTCGGGGCTCTCGTGCTCCTTGGGGGAGCTCCTCTTGGCGATGCGCTTCCTCCTCCTCCTGAACACCCCGTCAGCGAAGGTGTACTCGCTGTGCGGGTTCAGCATCCAGTAGTTGTCCTTCCCCCAGGGCCTGGACGGGTCCCGGAGCACCTTGAGGAAGCAGTCGTTGAGTGACAGGTTGTGGCGCACGGAGTTCCTCCAGCCCGTGTAGCTGCCGCGGAAAAACGGGAACTTCTTCATCAGGTAGTCGTTGATCTCTGCCAGAGTGAGGCGGCCGCTGCTCGACTCTCTGATGGCCATGGCGATGAGGGCGATGTAGGAGTAAGGGGGCTTGGGTCTGCGGGTGTACGGCTTCCCCTTGCTGCTGTCCCCGCTCTGGGTGACTGGTGCCGGGCTGTTGGCCACACAGTCCCCGTCAGAGCCTAGCTCGTCCCCGGAAAGAGGAGACGGGACTCCCCCCTCTGCGTCCATGCACAACTCCAGCGGCTTCTGCGCGTAATGGTGCGCAGAGAAAACTTCAAGTTTCATGTTTCTTTGAAGAGAAAGTCTATCCCAAAGAGTCTTGTTGATCAACAGAGCAGGTGCAGCAGCTCTGACGCTCTCTGTGTTTGTTGTAAAGCCTCAGTCTGAGCTGCAGAGTACAGATCTGTCTCCGGAGACACGCTTGTCTTGCTATAATATAATGGCTCTGCGAGGGACGGCCCACGGGCGGAGTTTCCAGCCCGAATCCATTGAAGCGATTGAGTGATACAATATATGTATGTTTACAATTGGACGCTACTGTGCCACGCCAGAGAAGAAGAAAAAAAAACAGAGAGGGAGGGAGGCGAGGGAGGGCAGGTATGAAAAACAATCAGACTTAAAAGCAGCCATCTATCCTTTATTGTTCCTGTAGTCTTTGATCACTCTGAGGAGGAGACACAGCAGAGAAAAAGGGCACAAATCAAATCAAATGTTAGTTTGAACCCAGGTTAATCAGCTTCTTTTTTTAATCATGGATCTGGTTTTAGTCATTTGGAAAGGACCGTATGAGACCCTTCTTCATTTTGCCTAAAGCAATTGTGGCAAGTAAAATGTTTTAAGCATCTCTTGAGAACTTCATAGCTCAGTGCAGGTCTCAAATGTCATTGGCTATGTGGCATACAGTATTTGAGGAGCTTGGCCACTGATCCACATTTGGTCCACTGGATGGGCACCTTAGAAGGCACTGAACCAAGTTTGTCCAATGGAAGGGCATCCAAGAGAGCACTTCATCACCTTTTATCCTCTGGGAGGACACCCTGGAGGGCACTTTATCCCACTGGAAAAGAACACCAGTGCTCACTTTACAGTGAAAGAGTATTATCACATGGTATCAGGGGTTGAGCTAGGGATTTTGGGCCCCTAGAAAGAATTTACACAGGGCCCCCTGTAACCAATGAGACAAGCAAGCAGTGGTGTGCACAGACTTTTTCAAGGGCAGGGGCGAAAAGAAAAAAAGGGCACATACAGCGTGTTCTCGCCACTGAAGAGGGCACTAAGTTTCACGTGTTTTCGAGGGCATTTTAGACATGTTTATATGTTATACAAATGGCACATTATATAGCCTTAAAACAGACTAACTAGACAGAATATTCAAATTAGTTTGTAGTTAGGATCAGCATCCACAAGAACTGTGTAGATTCAACGCTGGACTGTGAAGAACACAGAAATAATAAATAAATCCCTAGGGGTCTGGGGGTCTTCCCCCAGAACATTTTCAAGTAAGTAGAAGCCAGAGCATCCAGAGAATTTCAGGTGAAGCTAGAGAGGCTCTACTTTTCTTAGGTACATGTAGGGGGGCTTCAAGGAAAAATGGTTGGGAAACACTGCCATAGGAGGCATCCAAAAGGGCAGTTTTTCAGACATTAGGGCACCAAAGGGGGGCAATCACCTCCCTGCCCCACTCTGAGTCCACTGGTGCCATAGCTATAAGGTTATAACTAAATGTGAGCAAGCTGAACTGAATAGTTCAGATTCAGACAGATGGTTTTAGGAGGTATTACCACTAAGCAGAAGCAGACATTTGCCTGGGGTCTGCTCCAAAACGCTCCAAGATTTAGTCAGTAAAGGTGTGTATCAAATATGAGGGATATCTCTAAAATAATTTTCAATGATTTAGATGTTTCTTGAATTTAAATAAGGAGCAAAAAGTGAATAAATTAGTTTCAAAATAGACTTTGATTATCCCAAAAGTCCTTAAGGAGAACCCCTGACCCCAGCAGCAAGGTTCAAGTGTCTTTCAAAGCCCCTGAAGGTCTTCATAAGTTTATTTATAAGCACCATGCATACACAAAGCAATTCAGTGCTTTAAAGGGTTAAAGACAAAACAAATTAAAAGCATTAAAAACACAAAAGCAATTAAAGACATTAAAATATCAACCAAGATAAAATTATAGATCCCTATTAATGTACCACCATGGGGAGTTTGATGCTTTCCTTAGAGCTGATGAAGTTTTGTAGGTCTTTAGATCTATCTCTAGATCTGTGGGTATGTCCTGTAGCTCTCTGGGTTTGATGCCTGAAAGAGACTCATCAAAACATTCTATTACAATCAGGCTCAGCCAAATACAGACAAGGACCTCAGGTTGATGATTACCCAAGGCCTCCAAATAAAACTGCCCCTGTTTATTTATTCCAAAGGGCAATCCAGTGTTTGCAGTCCATTCAGAAAGTACAGAGACAATGCCAGGTAGACTGCTCAGATTGCACACCAGCAGCAGTATAGCTCTATTGTTACTATATCTGAGCGTTTGAGCAGCATTTGTTTCCACAATTCTGATGCTGACATGATTTAAGAAGACGTGCATATGAGATGATTTTGATTATTTACACTGGGATAGCTAATGATCATGTTAATTTGATCATAAGCATGTTAATTTACTGGTTAAAAAAGTGGGTTGCAGATGTGTGCATGCAAACATTATGGGGTGAAAAGCTTTTGTTTTGAAGGATGCCTCCCTCTCAGCTCCATTGTGTCTTTGTTCCATCTGAAGTCCAAGCTACCATATTTTTCATCAAAATAATCTGGTTATGACTGAGAAATGGAATGTGATTAGTTCTAAATTTGATGTTAAGAAGGTGGCAGTGAGTTCTGATGCTAGACCAGTTAAGAACCACTGACTTAGAGAGAGAGGCTGGCATAGTGGTTGTGTCTGTGTGCCATGTACTCAGCCTGTTGTCCTCGAAGCAGGCCAGGTGGTCCAGGTGGCTCGAGTTCAAGTCCGGCCTGTGGCTCTTTTCCCCAGACTCTCTCCTGCTGACTTTATTCACTGTCCTATCAGAATAAGGGTGCAAAAGACACCCCAAATCTTTGGAAAATAAAACATCTAAATACTCTGACATGTATGCATACAGCTGTTTTTTAATCTGCTCCTGCCATGCAACAGAACTTTTAAATACATCTCATGCAATTCCACCTCACTAAAATCCACAGTTTTGAGGGATGCACAATATTATCAGCATGATATTGGTATGTGCAGATGTGAAAAATCCTGCTAGTTTTTAAGACTGAATTATCAGCCATGGATATTGGTCTATACTGACTGTAAATATCAGCTGGATGTATGGATGATTTTGTAAAGTTATGGGCAGGATTTATGCTCATTCCTTTAATGTTTAAGTGTGTTTTAAGCACTGATCTTTGTGTTTTTTATTTATCCCTGAACTCTTAAGTGTTTTAAGGACTGATGTGTTAGACATGAACTACATGTATAAGTATCGAAATCAGTATTGGCTAAAATGATGTGTAAATATTGACTTATCATATATCAGCAAAAATCCAATATCATGAAATTCTCTAATAATTGACATAATAGATGAATGTTGATAGAAACCTTGACTGAGATGAATACAAAAGCTGTGTCTGATAACTTCTGACACAGAGACTGAGACCATTACCATAGCAGCCATCAGAAGTCAAAAGACAATCAGGAAGTATGAGCCCGTGTTTTCATAGTACATCAGATGATTAACCAGATTTATCTGACCACAGAACAGTTTTCCATTTTCCCATCAGTTTATTTTGAATGAGCTTTGGTTTGGAGAAGATGGCAGCATTTCTACACTGTATTACCTCTTCTTTCCATGATACAGCTTTAACTTGCATTTTTGGATTGCATGGTGTTGACAGACCATGCAGAGATTCCCAGTACAGAATCATGCCTGTTTTTAAAGACCCTGTAAGGTGAAATCCAAAATTAGTGTCTAGACACACTAGAAATGTTGAAATATGGTTGCTGTAAACATGTGACACTGAGATCTACATGTGACTGAATTCTGGAGTTAGACTGTTAGAAAGTTTTTCACCTCTCTCCTGGCAGGGTTTACTTTGGGCGTGGCCAATATGTGGGCTCATGATGTCATGAGCCTACAGTGGGGGATGACTCCACCCCTCTAACACTACAATATAAAATCACAGAGCAGTTCATCTCAGTACAGTCTGTTGTTAGCTGATGTCACTGCCTTTATTGAAAGAAAATAGTCAGTTTGATGTTGTTTTTATGTTTATTGTGAGGTAAATTTGCCAAATCCATCAGCCACGGTGGTTGGCTCATTGAAAGCATCATAACAGAGATTTGAGACTTTGTCTCTTCTTCTGAGGTCAACAAAAGGTCAACAGGCAGCATAATGGTGTGACTGCTTTCCTCAATTCAGATTGTAATATTTTTAAAACCTGAGAGGATCATATTTCTCCTGAGTGGGCGTGGCTTCAGCTCATTCAACAGACACGCCCACACCATCCTGGAGCAGATTTTACTGCCTCATTTTTCTTGATTCTGAAGCTTAATTTTATAAACTTATAGATATTTTATTTGACTGAAATTTGACCTGGGGGTTCATAAAACAGTGATCTGTCATACAACAAACCTAAATACAGATTTATTTTCTCTTTAATGCAGCACCAACTGAGGGGTGAAGATCACGAGCTTCCAATATCGCCTTCACTCTTGCCCCTTGCTCACAGACATTCCTCATAATTCTCTGAATCTTTTATGAAATTATGTACTGTAAATAGTGGAATAATCAAAGTCTTTGCAATTTTACGTTGAAGAACATTTTTCTAAAATTGTTCCACAATTATTATAACCAGTTTTTTGGGGGATTGGTGAACCTCTGCACATATTTACTTAGGACTTTGCCTCTCTAAAATGCTCCTTTTATACCGACTCATGTTACTGACCTGTTGCGAATACACCCTTACATGTTGCAAAACTCTTTTTCATTAAGTACACTTACTTTCCAGCCTTTTGTTGCCCCATCCCTATTTTTTTTTTTTTTTTTTTTTTTTTTGATAAATGTTGCTGGCATCAAATTAGAAATTAGCCAATATTTTTCCTGAAATAGTAAAATGTCTCAATTTTGAACATCTGATGTGTTGTTAATGTTCTAATGTGAACAAAATGTGGGTTTATAAGATTTCCAAATCATTGCATTCAGTTTCTACTAACAGTTTAAACAGTGTCCCATCTTTTTGGGAATGGGGGCTGTATTTTAAATACTTTTGACACCTTATTTACATTCTTTAATTTCAAAATATTTTTGGATCTGTTCCATACATTACATGACAAACTTTGCTCCTAACTTGAAGCCCATTGGTGCATGAGAACCAAGGTCAAAGCCTGCCTTTGCCTTATGATAAAACTTCCCATCTACTTAATACAGTTAAGCAGTTCAGCTTTCTTTCCTTCAGGGATTCAGTCAGTAAAAGTGAAGTAAAATGTAAAACTTGCAAATGCACCATTTTATACACAGCAACAACCTTTTTATTCAGTGCATAACAGTATTTTAATAAGAAAAATTCATTAAAAACTAGCAGATTATCAACTATAACAGACAAAGACGAATGTTCACTAGAGCTCTGGACCAAGGTTGTTGCATGGATACGTATATAGGGCATGGATTTGGATGTGTTGTATTTCTTGCTCCTTATTATAAAGTGTTCCCACAGTTCCATTCAACTTTTTCAGCTCAAACAGAAGCCACAATTCTTTTAGGAAATTCTTACAAATATTCACAGGAGGATTCAGCTGTTCAAACTTTGAGCGTGTTGCATCACAGCCGCAGTGACATAACCGCTTTGACCCTGATGACCAATTAATAAACAATCCATAAATCAACCCTGCACCACATCTGTCTGCAGACTTTTAGAGCAGCTTTAATCAATATGTGTATTTTAGCAGCGACTGCGGCTGCACTAACAGTTTTTAAGAACGTAAACTGACACGTTTGAGTCTGTTGTCCCACTTACTCTTCTCCTGTCAACACCTTTCAGCTGCATGACAGCAGAGTTAGCATGAGTTATGGCTCTGGCCTCAGGCCGCTAATAATCATTAAACTGTCTCCTCCTGAACCCTTTCGTATCTCAGCTGCTCGGACTTTGCTGGAAGCTGAAGGACTTACAGTGAATTCACCTCTGACTCATTCATGTGTGCGCACATACTCAGTAGTTCTGAAATATTTACAGGCTCCTGACATGAGTTTGGGGAAGGTTTTAAACAAAGAGTGCATTAAAGACAGCTGAGGGAAAGCGTGCAGTGGTTTCATAGTGTTATTAGTGTATATACATGATAAGGTTTCTATAAACTAACTGCTGCCTGTGAGATCTGAATCTCTGCTTGGCATCCTGAGCAGTTTGTGCATCTGCACGTGTGCAAGTTTTATCACCTAATTATAACCCAGGGAGTTCATAACAGCATGATTAGAGATCACACATTACCAGTGCTGTCTGGGAGTAAAAGAGGCACTAATGAGGTTAACCAGGTTAACTATGTCAGCATTTAGAGTTTGACTCTGGGTTAACAGTTGTGTTAATAGAAGCTAAGTTTGTCTGTTGGTTCACTGTGGAACTATATAAATATGCTCGATTATGTGGGCTGTGTAATCTGGAACAGTCTTTTAGATTAGAATTGGGACTTCTGTTCATTCTGGGGAATTCTAACTAGTTTTGATTACACAATTTTAAGACACTTGACAAGTAAAATGTTGCCCTTTTCCTGGCAGATATGTTTGACTAATTACAAGCAACTCATTCTTTAGTCTTGCTTTTCATAACCCCAGTTCCAAAAGGGTTGGGACGCTGTATAAAATGTGGATAAACATGGAATACAGAGCTTTACAAATCTGTTTCAACCCATTTTCAATTGAATACAGCACCGACATTTAGATATTGAATGTTCAGACTCATAAACTTTTTTCTTTTTTGGGGGTATACACACTTCATAATTTGGTACCTGCACATTCCAAAAAAGTTGAGACAGGACCATGTTTGCCGCCGTGATCCACCACTATTTCTTCTAAAAAAACACCCCGCAACAGTCTGGACTGAAGACACTTATTGTTGAATTTTATTGAAAGTAGAAATCTTTCCCTGTTTTTATATTTTGTGCATCATAATGCAGCATACATTTTCATCGGTGGGCAGGTCTGGACTGCATGCAGGCCAGTCTAGGCCAAAATAATGGCCAAGAGAAACTGAGAAAGTCTTATAGAGGAAATGTCCTCAAGACCCTTAATCAAGCTCAGTTTCCCTAACCTGACACGCCAGATGGATTTGTTTCACAAATCCATCTGGTAAACCTCCCATAGACAGCATTTGGGAAAGGGCAGAGCCTTTGAAAATAAAACTTGGAGGATGATTGGATGAACATTCTGTCTGCCAATGAGAGCAACACGTGACGTCGTTGCTCCAAACCAAGGCGCGCCACTACCGCTGAGTAAACTCCATAGAGAGCTGCATAACGCAAACCATGGCAACTGTAAACATGTCAGTACACGACTTTTGTCGTTTTTGAAAAGAAAACAACTCACTGCTGTTCTTTGTTCTTCTTTTAACAAAGAAATGTCATCAAGAATCTGATAAAACGTACGCTTTAGCAATATCCACTCTAATGTCTTCCACCATAATGGCACCGTTGCTGCTTGCTTATGTCACGACTCTGCCACGCCCAAAAGTACTGCCCCTCGACTCTGATTGGTCCTGTCACCTTCTAACCGGGCCCAAACTGTTCAGATAGGAGCTTTGCAAGATGGATTTGCAATTAAGAAACATGGAAACAGGTGAAACCATCTGCTTCGCAAGGTTACAGTTCCCCCCCTTTGGACTAAAATTTGGACCACCTTGACCTGGATGAATGAAAACCTACAAAGACACTCTGAATGCTTCTTTTACTCTTAAGCCTGGAAGACTTGATGGCCATTATTTCCAAAAACAGTGTAAAATGTGGACTCATCAGACCACTGCACACCTTTAGACGTTAGTTATGTTCATCTCAGATTAGCTTGGGCTCAGAGAAGTGGGTGGCACTTCTGGATGTTGGTGATATTTGCTTCTGGCTTTGCATGATAGAGTCTTAACTCACATTTGTAGATGCAGCTATGCACTGTGTTCAATGACACCTGAGGTGTTCCTGAGTCCACATTGTAACATCCATTACAGAAGGATGGTGGTTTTTAATGCGATCCAACCCGAGAGGTCAAAGGTCACATGCATGGTTTTCAGCTTTGCCCTTGTATGTGCAGAGATTCCTCCAGATTCTCTGAATCCTTTGGTGATATTATAGACTTTAGATGCTGAAATCTCTAAACTCTTTTCATGCTCACGCTACAGAACATTGTTCACAAACTTTTGGACTATTTGCCCATGCTGTCTTTCAGAAAGTGTAGAACCTTGCACTACTGATGATTTTGAAGGACTGAGCCTTTCAGGAGAGCTCCTTTTATACCCCGTTATGTTCCATGACCAGTTAACCTTCTTACCAGTAAAAATTTTCAGGTGTTTATGTGAGGGTTCTCACTCTTACTGCTCACAGAGGCAGGTGAGGGAATCAACTCAGTGCAGAGTCAGGTGTGTGTGGCTTGATTGGGACCAGGTGTGGGAAGCTTACTAATACTCTTTAGCTCCTGTGCTTTGTGCTGACTCATTATCTCACCATCAGAGGTAGTGAGGGCATCTCTCTACATTTTCTCATTGTTTCCATGAATGTTTGTGAACCAAAGCACTTCTTGAGCCTTCTTGTGTTTTCCCTGGTGCAAATATTTAGAGATGGATGCTGGATTTCCTTGTCCAGTCTTTTAGTTTTCTCATAACACCAGTCTGGTGGCTTTTGTCCATTTATTTCTCTTTAAGTGCTTTTCAAACTCCCCAAGAATTTTAGTTTCTTATCAGCTGCTAGGCACCCGTGGTTTAGTTCCTCATTTTACTCAGTGTTATTCAAAATGGGAGCTTTTGGTTTAGGATACTCCTATTTTGTTTTGGTTTGTTCCCCTCTTCCAATTATCATGTGCAATTTTAGTGGTTATCCCTTTGAGGGTAACTTTAAGAAGGCTGGGTCTGCGATTGCCCCCACCTTACCCTTTCCTTACAGTTTATTGCGGAGCAATGTTTTCTTGCTTGTGTCCCAACTTTTTTGAAACAAATTGAAGGCATCAAATTCCGAATGTGTATATGTTTCATGAAAACAATAGATGTTGTCAGTTTGAACATTATTTATTTCATCTTTGGGGTGCAGGTGGCCCATGCAGGTGCACCTGGCATGGCTCCTTTCCCACACGTCTCTCTCCCTCTGTCTCATCCCTGTTTCAGACTCTTTCCACCGTCCTTCTCTGTAAATAAAGGCATAAGATGTTCATAAGTATATATTTAAAAACACATCTTGTCTTTGTGCTGGATTCAGCTGAATATAGGTTTTGGAAATCACTGTAATTGGTGTTCATTTGTAATTTACACAATGTTCAAACTTTTTTGGAATCGGGGCTTGCAGATAACAACAATAATAGTAGTAATACATTTTATTTATAAGCACCTTTCTGACACTCAAGGTCACTTTACAGAAAAAAAATCAAGTACAGTAAAAACAATATATAAAAGCAAACACCGTATAAAATGGGACAAAGAAATTACAAAGAGTAGGCTATCCTGAACAGGTGGGTTTTGAGTCAAGATTTGATGGTACTGAGATGGGCAGAGGGCACGGTGAGGTGGATGGAGGAGGAGGATCTGAGGGAGCGGGAACAGTTGGCTATGTGGAGGAGATCAGAGAGATAAGGGGGGCAAGACTGTGAATGGCCTTGAATGCATACAGAAGGATTTTGAATTCTATTCTGAATTTAACTGGGAGCCAGTGGAGCTGCTGTAGGACGGGGGTGATGTGGTGAAATAAGGGAGTTTTGGTGATGATGTGAGCAGCTGAGTTCTGAACCAGTTGAAGTTTTTGGAGAGATTTGTGAGGAAGACCAAAGAGGAGGGAATTGCAGTAATCAATATGGGAGGTAACGAGGCTGTGAACAAGAATAGAAGTGGTATGGGAGGTGATTGATATTGTGTAGATGGAAATATGCAGACCGGTAATATTATTGATGTGAGCTTTGAAAGAAAGAGAGCTGTCAAAGATGACACCCAGACTCTTAACCTGAGGGGAGGGGGAGACTGAGGAGCTGTCAATTGTGAGGGTGAGCTTTGGATAAAGTGGATTTGGTGCCAGTGAGGAGGACTTTTGTTTCATTGCTGTTTAATTTAAGGAAGTTTGAGGTGAACTAGGATTTTATTTCAGACAGGCAGTTGGTGAGGGGAGGGGGGTGGGGGTGAAGAGTTGGGTTTGCTGGAGAGGTAGAGCTGTGTGTCATCCGTGAAGCAGTGAAAGTGGATATTGAATTTATAAAGGAAAGGAGGTAAATGGAGGTAAATGATGAAAAGAAGGGACCCCAGGACAGAGCTCTGGGGCACACCTGAAGTGACGAGGGAGGGTGGGATGTGAATGGTTTGTGACAGATGAACTGAACGTGGCCTGAGAGGTATGAGTGAAACCAGTCTAGGGGGGTGGTAAACACCCTGGCCATAGTAGGAGTTTTTGCAGCATATCAACTTTTGTCTTTTTCTTTATTTTATGCCAGTAAAACCACAAAATGCAGCTCCATCTCCATGCTGATCACTTCGACCTTTATTCAAACTAAATGATCTTTTCTCTCTACTGATGTGAGTCGTGGATGTGTTTTGCTTGTAAAATCACAGGAACACGAGTGCGTTCTAATATCAGAAGCTCTGAGTTGTGAGTTGTTGGTCCTAATCAAACTGAGACGTTCTAACTGCTTCCTTCTCTCCCTAGGACATGTCTGCAGCTGCTGCAGAGCTACATCCAGACTGTTTTGTTGAAACTCAGGAGGCAAACTGCTGTGAGCCTAAAACCAGAGCTGAGTGAAGCAGCGGCGTGTGTGCTATCATTATCACCGCCACTGGACGACTCTGACGAGGAGATCTCGCCGCTGTGCTGCTGGTGGGTGTGCCCACTTTTTTTCTTTGTAGAATGTGTTAGATTTCAGGTATTCTGCCAAGACGGCGACACACACCTGCACTGAAGTGAGTTAGTGTGGGAGGAAACACACCTGTTTTCAGTTTAACCAGAAGAAGAGAGACAATTTCCCCACAGGGATGAAGAAAGTATCAAATATTATCTCTCTCTTGTTGGGTTATTTCAGATCTTTGCATCATTTGAGAAGGTCAGATCCTCCTTTACTGGAAAATGATATGTTTAATGCAATAAAAGTGCTTATATTACAAGATCACAGGGGTCAGAGGAGTCACCTGTGCTCTGCAGAGAGACTGCAGAAACACACGGTGCTTATATAACACATTAATGTGTCTCTTTTCAATTTGGCACCCTGTTATTTTAGCCCAGTGATTGAGATTTCAAGTGCCTCCTTTAAGCTGCAGCAGAATTCTCTCTTAAGTGCTGACATGAGTGGAATTCCAGTAATGTAAATTCATCAAGTGAATCCTCGCAGTTCCAAAAATAGCCCCACCTCTGCGGCGGTCTGCGCTCACACGCTAACCTCTGTCTGGATGACTTCTTACCTGTATCTCATCTTTGTTTTCTTTCTTCTCTGTGAGTGAAGGGTGTCCAGCCCCCATGTCTTTGTATAAACAAAGTGCAGGCTGTGGGCGAACAGGGCAGGGAGGAACGGCAACAAGAGGCGCTGCGTTGTTGAGATTCCCAAGATTCCCTGCAGCAGATTTAGTCTCTGACAGAGTCGACATGCTTCATTTGGGGCGCACAGGTAGGTGCAGCGATGTGTCTACTTCACAGCCAACTTAAAAAATCAGACATTCCACATCAATTCCACTGATTCCTGCTCTCAGCTCAGTAGGCATCGGCGGGGGGGTTCGTGTACGGTGTTTGTCTGCAGCTGCTCAGGTGTGGGTGTGAAAGTTTGTGAGAGATGGTGCATGTGCTGGAGGGAAATAAAAGAGTAAGACGTGTACATTCCACCTAGTTTATTCTTCAAACAGAGATTACTGTAATTACCCAACAATGCGGCCCTCTAAATGCTTGGTGCCTGCTTTGTTGTGCTCCTGCAGATTCGTACCTTTGTGTTTCGGAAGATAAATGGTGGGGGGGCGGCCTGTCCATATAATCAGAGGCACACCTGAACACTTAACAGTAACAAACAAAAAGTTCCCACGGAGATGTTTTGATACACAACACTAGAACTTTCTGTGGAAGCCCTTTAACAAGGTGCACTAAAATGGCAAAGTTACAAATGAGTAGCAAACTGCTAGTTTACAAGGGCAGGGGTTCTCAACCTTTTCAGCCCAAGACCCCCAAAATAAAGGTGCTGGAGATCAGGGCAGTGTTTCCCCTATATGCATCCAGCAGCAGCGGTGTGCCGCTGCTGGAATCTGTCTGCCGCTGCTGCATTTAAATGCAGCGTCCTGTATTGAGTCAATACGGGACGCCACTTGTTCCGTATTTTGTCCCTCATGTCCTTATCGGCCACTGATTGACTAATACGTGTTGCATTTGTCGGTTGGATTGGTCAGCTAAAACATAGAGCCAATCAGAATTCGAGTAAGGCGAGTCTTCTCTTTGCAAAAGAAAGCGGGAGGGAGAGGTGACAGCTTCAGACACTCACGGCACAAAGCGTTTACACGGAAGTAAGCGGGAGAACGCACCCTAAGCACACGCACACATAGAGCTCAGCAAGACGTTAAAAAAAAGTTGTCATTTTCCTCGTTCACACTGCGCTGAACCCTTTAAGGCAAGTTTATATTAGTCTCGGAGGTCCCCAAAACACGCCTGTGAAGTTTGTTGCTGAAAAAACACTCCAGGATTGGATTTTTGCATGTCTAAAACCCCTTTGTTTCAGCCCTGCTCAGAACAAGCTGTTTCTGTGTCTGTAGCTTTAAATGTGAATGAGTTTCTGACTCCTCCCCTGACCACACCCCTCTCAGGAAGTAGATGATGCTTAATGTATGTGGCTCTCCTGATCCAGTCCAAGGCAAAAATGCCAGGCTCAAAGTCTGAGATTAAAAAGTCAAACTTAGGGGCACAGGTGGCCTAGTGGTTACAGGCGCGCCCCATGCATGGACGGCCCGGGTTGGAATGCGGCCTGAGGCCCTTTACCGCATGTCTCTCCCCTGCTCTTGTCCCTGTTTCCGACTCTATCCACGATCCTCATTTATCAAATAATGGCACAAAAATGCCCAAAAATAAATCTTAAAAAAATAAAAAGTCAAAATAATTATTATAAAAGGTCAAAACATGGAATTTAAACACAAAATAATGTTTTTAAAATGGAAATAAATGAGATAGAAAGTCAAAATCACAAGTTTAAAAGGTAAAAATATGACTTAGAATTTTTAAATTGTGAATCTTAAAGGTGAAAACATGAAAAAAAGTCAAAATCATAAGTTTAAGTCAGAATTGTGTGATGCAAAATTGAGAATATGAAACGACAACATTAATTTCTTTTTCACCTTCCTGACTTTTTATCTAACTACTTTTACTCTTTATTTTTTCAGATTTTTATAATTTATCAAAGATATTTTAGATCATCAAGGTTAAGTTTAAACATTTACTGGAGGAAATCTGCAGACCTCATACTGGTGGGCCAGTTATAACAGAAAGATTGTATGATCTTGGGTTTGGATACGACTGTTCCATGGGCTGGATTTGGCCCCCAGGCCTTGAGTTTGACACCTGTGATTTAGTACATCGTAAATTTAATGTGGAGTGACTTGCTATCCACATGTTAACTGTTAGTTTACTAGCAGTTAATTCCTCATTTATTCTCCCCTTAGTGACTTGTTTATCCCCTAACAACTCTGCCAGTATTTATGTTCTGTACTGTAAAGTGTTTCCCTTTGTTTACTGAATGCAATAAAAGCCAAATAGCATCAAAATAATGCTTGGTTACCTGACACACATAGAGACACAGAGAAACAAACATTAAATTCAGTACAAGCAGTGACTTTGAGCTTTCATAAGTGTGGTTTGATAAGCGTAAATCTGCTGCCTGGGTGTCACCAGCTAATATATGAAATGTGATAAAATGAAGCAGCATATCCTGCAGTCAGTTGGCAGCTCCATGTTGCTATTTTAGGTTTCCCTGCATTCTTGCTTGACATGCTCACACCCTGCCAGACCAACAGAGGGAAAAAAATAGATACATATAAATAACAGAGCCAACAAAGGTATAATTAAAGTAATTAAGGAAAGAGGTGAAGTGCAGGTGAAGCACCGGTGAAAGGCAGTTTGGCAAAGCGAGGAGCTGAATATCGTGCAATGCTAGTGATGTCATTCTGGGTCCCCCCTCGGTCTAAATACCTTTAAACATGCAATTTACTTTCTAAGTGGTTAGCAAGTAGCATGCAAAGATGAATAGGTTTACTGCCTTTTTAAATGCCTCTGTATGTCTGCACAAATGTGGTGCTTAAATTCTCCAAAAATCCCAGCATATGGGGATGTGGAACACCAAAATTTGTTCCTTTTGCAAGTGCAATACCTCACTTTGTGGAGCATCCATATTCAAAGGACTAGTGGAGATCTGGATGGTGCAATTCCCCCTTTACTTAAATCCCTTACTTTCCCCTTAGTAGCCCCAAGTGGAGCTCTTGTTTCCCAAAGAAACTGTGTTGTCTTTTCCCTGGTCCATCAATTTGATGCTCTGGTCAGCCCTTGTTCAGTGTTGGTGATGCCGTTTCCCTAACAGTCAGTCTAGGTGGCCATCAAGTGCAGCTCTGATTGGCCAAAGTATTCCTGCGGTCACTCCAAATGTAAGTTTGACTGGTGAGAGAGTCTCTCTGACCTACTTGACCCCAGATTAGGTATTGTTGACCCAAGTGAACTTCTGATCAGCCTGTGCACATTAGCGTGATCCTTGTTGGCTAAAATCCTGCTCCAGTTGGCTCAAACCCCCAATGATAGTGCCTCACTCACCTCAGGGTATTTTTAAGAAAATCATGTCAAAGTGAGCATGTACTACCTCACAAAGCAAAACAAGCATTTAAGGAAAACAGTGACTGTATGCACTTTGCTCACACTCTTGCAAAAATATATAAATTCTTTCAACAAGTTTGCAAAAACTGTGCAGAAGTGCCAAAGAATGGTTTTCTACAAGCTCCGGCTGCATATTCTAAAGTACACTTTGACTTGTTTTCTCTGAACAGCAGCATGCTGGCTTACATATGTAAGCCTCATGTGTGTTTGGAAACACCATCAGCATCAGCAGCTCCGTCTCAAGTAAACTTTACTCCATCACTGGCATTTACAGTCCTGGATGGAAAGCGCTGATGCAACATTCTCTATTCTAAATCCCAAATATCAAACTCTTGAAATTAAGGGACAACTAAGGGATTTTTGCTCCAAGGTTTTCTACTGGACTATCAAAAATGATAGTCAGTAAAACTTCAATCAAAATGTATCTTCCCAAATGTATCACCCCAAGTGTTTAGAAACAATAGAGAGAATTGCTAATATTAAAAAAGTAACTTGTTGCATTGCTGGATGACATACTGACAAAAGTTGATTGATTGTTTTACTGTGTTATGCACCAACGATATGCCAAGTCAAAGAAGCTAACTAGACATTAATGCAAAGACTCCAGAAACCAAAAGTAGACGCTGTGTGAACAAAATTGGAAAACCCAAACCCAAATTATGGACATAGTCATATTAAGCATGATTCATCCATCCATTTTCTATACCACTTATCCCGTTTAGTTTAAGGTCAATGGGGGCTGAAGCCTATCCTAGTTGTCACTGGGTGAGAGTCAATCACAGAGCTGACATATAGAGACAAACAACCAGGCATGCTCACACTCACACCTAAGGCCAATTTAGAGTCAACAATTAACCTAATGAGCATGTTTTTGGTGGTGGGAGGAAGTACCCAGAGAGAATCCACGCATGCAGGGGGAGAACATGCAAACTCTGCACAGAAAGGCCCTGACTGCAAAGTGAACCAGGAACCTTCTTGAAGAACATATTAATTGATAGTTTATACATACAGTAGACCTCCTGTCAAGATCAAGTTTATGTAGGCCTATTATATTAGGATTTTTTCAATGAAAACAATGACCCAAGTGGGTCATGGGGGAGGGTGGGGTTAGCTTTTCATAGATATGAATAGGGGGCCCTAAGGAAAAAAGGTTGGGAACCACTGGGTTAGAAGAATCTCAGTGTTGATGCAGTGGTTGACCAGGATCTAGTGGAACTGCTGAAGAACAGGAGTATTATGATTAGTGGAAGGGGTCTGGTAAAAAAAAAATTCTGGGCTCATTGGATTTAATAAAGGAATTTCTGAGGGACACCTTAAAGAGGAGAGTTACAATAGTCAATCTGGGAACTGACCAGAGTTTGAACTAAAATGGTGACAGAGTGAGAGATGGAACAAGTATGCAGACCTGATAACATTACTGATGTGTGATTGGAAGGGCAGTGTGCTTTCAAGGATGACACCCAGACTCTTAACCTGAGGAGAAGGGGAAACTGAGGAATGATTGACACTGAGGGAAAAACAGTCAAATTTTGTGAAGGTGGATTTAGTGCAAATATGGTGATATATGTTTGGAAAAAGTTGAGTGAGAGCCAAGATCTGATTTCCTGTTAACATTCTGAGAGGAGGGTGTAAGGTTTTGTGAGTAGGTAGAGGTGGGTGTCACCAGCATAGTAGTGAAAGCTGATGTTGAATTTACATAAGATAAAAAATGAGCACAGGGGGCCAATAACAGAACACTGGGTTCTGAAAAGGATTAATACTGGGTTATTCATTTATAACATCTAATCAGTTTAAATTGGCATTAAAATGAGACACCAGAAAGAGAGACATCTACAGGCACACTTTTCTGTTGTTAATGGTCATATCTACAAATGCAGCCACCAGTTAACACAGTCACTAATTAAACCTAAACCCGGCAACTGCTACATCCATGCACGGTGCAACCCTCCTCCACCCCAGCTCCTTCCTTCTTCTGCTTCTAACTTAATCAGTCATTCAGTTATCATTGATGTCTGCTCTGTTCTGGGGTTTTTGCTGATTTTCTTCCTGCCTTAGACTGCCCTTGTAGGCACAGGAAAGGCATGTGCCGTTCCTGCTTGATGCTTTCGTAGGCTTGTGGAAGGGCAGGGGGATCCCAAATATATATATAACGGCAATAAGTGTAAGCTAATATTTGCTAATAAAGACAAATATTTTCAACCACAAATTATGTGTCTTTTTTTTTTCAAAAAAGTGGTCCTGACTGAACTGTTGATTTACCCTCCACTGGTGTGCCCTGAAGTCAGAAAAAAAGGAAACTGTGCAGAAAGATCAGTGAGTTTCTTTTGTTGGCTACAGAGCATAAAGGAAAATGAAGCATGTTTTAAAAGTAAGAATAATGGACTGCTTAAATTGCAGGATTTGTTGCATGGATTACTTTGTACCACCTCACCCCCAAAACATCATAATATGAAACGCTTGTGCAACACATAATCCTATCCCCAACTGCATAAATGCACTTTGCGTGCTCACATCAGTTCACATAAGAATCTGCAAAACTCTGCATGTAATTTTGCATGATGTTTAGTGTGCATGTGTTTTCTAATGTGTTTGCCATTGCAAAGTCTCCAATGTCTATGAACAAAAAATTGAAAAGCAGAGATCAGATGGTGTAAGAGCTCCAAATCACGCCGTCAGACGTCAGAGCACTCCTCACACTGCCTCTAAAATGCTACTGTTGGTGCATGTCTGTCAATGAGCCTCCGCCATGCGTGCAACAGGCTCAATACCTGCCATATCAGCAGCTATCGTCCATTTCAACTCTTCACACGCTACAGTCCCCTCGCATGCCGAGCTGGGAGGCGTGGAGGGAGATTAGCGGCTAGAGGGTGGGAGGGGGTGGATAAAGAAGAAAAAGAAGCAATGATTGATCTTAGCCATAGACACCTTGCTTTATCGCTGCAGCTGATAGGACCTACCTCCATTCAGCAGTGCTGTAGGCTGTTTTTGTGTAAGCATAAACACAGGGCCAAATCAGTACCTGTGCTGCACTGTTTACCTGGCAGCCGTTCAGCCCTTTTCTGTCTAAACTTGAAATAGGATCCAAACACTCTACTCACGCATAGTGGTTTGCACGAGATGCTTTGCCTGCCTCTCAACCTACCGCGGGGCTCCGTAGCGCTATTTTTGCACCGCCTCAACCTTAACGGCCCTCTTATTTCTTTGATTGAGAGGTGGAACATCTAGCCTGCGGGCTTTAACTGCAAACATAGCACTGATTTTGAGCTGTTACCAAGGAGTCATACCACAGACAAACCCAACAAACAACCTGCTGATTGATAACATTAGTCTGTGGGTTATATTTAGATCCCCTGGTTCTCACCGGTATGTGTTACCGCAATTAACCGTTTCATAAGACCCATCCCAGAACTGTAACTGTGCACTTTTTTTAAGCTTTCAAACAGCTTTTACCTAACTTCAGCTGGCCTGAAAGTGGGTTACAGATACAGGAGAAAGTTACGAAAGAATTCCAAGTTAGTCCAGTGATATAGAACCTTAAAGAGCCACTCCTCAAAATTTCCATATTCCTGCTTGATTAACTTGTCACAATCAGTTTTTCTTGCCTTGGAAAGATTTGTAAAATGCCCCTAGTCTTTTATGCTGCAAATTTATAAAAGAGAATATTTTTCACATAGTTAAAGGCTGCATTAAGACAGATCTGAGTATTCACAAAGCAGTGAGAGTTTAATGAAATATGTGCAATGCCAAGGAAAAAGAAGGATATTAAAGTTGCATGTAGGCAAGGAGGAAGACATCAGATAAAAGTGACCTTGAAGATTCAAACAACTTTGGCTCAGGAGAGGACGGCCACTGTCTTTTGTCATGCACACTCACTCAGAGACAGCTAGAAAGTTAGAATGTCCCTAATAAGTCAGGGCATATCACTAGATCACCAGGCATGAGCAGGAGAAGAACAACGGGCTCTCTGAGCCAAACAGGGTCTTCTGCAGAGTGTGACAAGTTTAAGAGTATATGCATAATTTTGGAAAAGAAGGCTCCTGTCTGTAAGTGCTTGATCTAGATTCAAGGGACTTAAAGTTGGTGGCTTTAGATTCAAAAAATGTTTTTTTATGTCTTGCACAAGTCCACTGGCTTTATGAGAGTGACATTGAATCATCCCAGTGGGATTCCACATCATAAGTTTGCATTCTCTTGTCCAAATCATGGGCTAATTTGGACTGCATTGCTATTTGTTGAGTGATTACATCAGGTTTGGTCGGTGTTATCACTGGGAAATTAACAAATGGGCCAAAATGTGTGATGTGCAAGGAAAGCGTTCTCTAATTGGTCGGAATTTCTCATGGGAAAATTCCCAGATTCAAACCAAGACTAGTTAGCTCTTGCCTGCCTGTTGATGCTCTCAAGACACTCTTCATTTTCAGTATGGACAGACAAAAACTTGGTTTGATGTTGGCCCTTCCTATTGGTTTTGATATTTTTTGTATTTTTTTCCTCAAGGCAAACCATGCAGATTGAAATGAAGTGTAGAGCTTTCATTAGACCCCCAAAATTTGACCCCTTTCGCTAATCCTTTTAAAGTTCTAACTGAATCCATTCTGTCCCTTCTGTATAGCTGTATTTATGGCCCCAAGCATGATTTAAACATTTACTTATAAGTTGGCTGCTATATTAAAGTTTACTCTGCATTCCACATTATTATGCAAACAACATTTTTCTCTGATTTTCTAAATATCAATGCAAATGACAGTCATAATATTTTTCAAGTCATCAACAGTTAGAGTATAATTCAAATGTTTTTGAACAAACTTCATAATGATAACTATTATTTTTTACAAATAAAAACCTCAAAATGCACTTTTCCACATGTTCCACATTATTAAGCAGGCCACAGGTTTCAGCAATATGGGAAAGAAAAAGGATCTCTGCTGCTGAAAAGTGTCAAATAGTGTAATGCCTTGGACAAGGAATGAAAACATTCGATATTTCAGGAAAAATTTGGTGCAGATAAAGACATAATGAGGAAGGTTTCTGATGGACAAATACATCAGATTCAGAGAGCAGATGCTAAAATGCCATTACAAAGCAGCAAACAAGTATTTGAAGCTGCTGGTGCCTCTGGAGTCCCACCAACCTCAAGGTGTAGGATCCTCCAGAGGCTTGCAGTCGTGTATAAACCTACTATTCAGCCACCCCTAACCAGTGCTCACAAGCAGAAATGGTTGCAGTGGGCCCAGAAATACATGAAGACTCATTTTCAAACAGTCTTGTTAACTGATGAGTGCCGTGCAACCCTGGATGGTCCAGATGGAGGAGTAGTGGATGGTTTGGTGGATGGCCACCATGTCCCAATGAGGCTGGGACGTCAACAAGGAGGGGGCGGAGTCATGTTTGGGCCGGAATTATGAGGAGAGAGTTGATAGGCCCCTTTAGGGTCCCTGAAGGTGTGAAAATAACCTCGGCAAAGTATATAGAGTTTCTGACTGACCACTTTCTTCCATAGTACAAAAAGAAGAGCAGTGCCTTCTGTAGCAAAATTTTCTTCAAGCATCTCCATCTCATGCTGCAAAGAATACCTCTGTGTCATTGGCTGCTATGGGCATTAAAGGAGAGAAACTCATGGTGTGGCCCCATCCTCCCCTGACCTCAACCCTACTGAGAACCTTTGGAGCATCCTCAAGCTAAAGATCTATGAGGGTGGGAGGCAGTTCACATCAAAACAGCAGCTCTGGGAGGATATTCTGACATCCTGCAAAAAAAATTCTAGCAGAAACTCTCCAAAAACTCACAAGTTCAATGGATGCAAGAATAGTGAAGGTGATATCAAAGAAGGGCTCCTATGTTAACATGGAACTTGGCCTGTTAAGATGTTATGATTGAAATAGATTTGATTTCAGTAAATATGACCCCCTGATGCTGCAATTTCTACAAATGACCATTTTCAGTTCTTTACAACCTGTAAAATGTTTTAAAAAGCTGTTGTGCTTAATAATGTGGAACTTTGAGGTTTTTTTTTTTTTTTTTTAATAATTTTTGTTATTATGAAGTTTGTTCAAAAACATTTGAATTATGCTCTAATGGCTGATGACTTGAAAAATATTCTGACTGTCATTTGCATTGATATTTAGGAAAATCAGAGAAAAATATAATTTGCACAATAATGTGGAACACGGTGTAAACTACAATGCAGAGTTGCTTTAATGGCAGAAATCTTTTCAGATGAGATCTTAAGTGCAACACTGGAACATGCATTACTGACACTGTTTATGATAAACAGAGCAGTGAGGATGAGGAGCAGATGCACAGATATCACGGTGCACTGAACGTACTGGGCTTTTTAAAGAGCATCGGCCTCCTCTGTCCTCTGCTTGATCACTGCACTATTTCACTGTGTGCTTGCAGAGTGGTGCAGGCTAGCAGTGCCACTTTTAACAGCTTTTCTCCCTCATGATATTAAAAACGTGCATTTAAAGAAAATGGTGTATTGTTAAGTAAATAAACCATTTTAAGCATAGTCTTTTAATGAACAGACTTCTCAATTCAATTTTGTGCAGTGGCTCTACTCTGAGGGAAGTTGTTCAGGAGTTGTTACCTCCGCCAAGGAGGTTATGTGATTGGCAGGGTTTGTTACGTTGTTTGTTTGTTAGTTTGTTAGCAACATAACTCAAAAACTTATGGACGGATTTTGATGAAATTTTCAGGAAATGTCAGAAATGGCATAAGGACGAACTGATTAGATTTTGGGAGTGATCTGGATCACCGTCTTGATCCAGGAATTTTTTTAGAGGATTCTTTACAACTGGGAGATAGGGCTAATGGCGGAGGTCTGCGCTCTCCGAGTAAAATAGTAAAAATTTCAATACTTGAGTTTAGAATACAGTTCTTCTGCTGTATCTGAGAGGAGAGGTAGGGATCTTCGTCCAACCCCACTCTTGGCCATGGGCTATGCCAGGTCAGTCTTGGACGGACCTGATTGGGCATTCAATCTAACCTTGAAACTTCGACCTGAAAATATGTGAAACACTGAAGTCAGCTCAGGAGAAAACACATGTTAATCCTCCTGGACCACATCCGGCCCATCCCCCAAAACAGTTTCCTAAGATCTAGCAAGTTTGTCTGTGGTCTTTAACACATGTGTAGCAATGATGAATAGAAAGAGACAAAAATAGGAAGGGACATGGGAGTCTTTCCCTTTTTTAAGCTGAAGATTTGGGTTCATGAAATTTACTCTGCTGGTTCAATCCAAATAAGTGCAATACTTCCTGCAGTTTGGTCAGATCAAGATTGGTTCATGTTCTCCTTGCAAACACCAGATGAAAAACAGACCAAAGCACACCTTTTCAAGTCTTTGTGGTACAGTTGTTTGGTCTGGACCAGGTTTCAATTCACAGCCCTCATACCAGTGCAAACAAAATGTACTAACTCATAAAATTGACTCGGTTCATTTTATTTCTGTTTTTCTCTGGCCTACAATATCAGTAGGTGAAATGCCAGCTCCCAATCTTCAGCAAAGAAGAGAAACTGGGACTTAAATGTTTGCATTCAGTGTAAATACAAAATGTAAAATTGTTGAATTTGAAACAAAGCCTCCTGATGTCTCTTAGTAAGGCTGACTGCAGAGGTTGTGTAATTAGAAACCTCGGCTCCTGAGCAGATGCTACTGTTTGTGGTTGGTGCTATTAGATATTGATCTGGCAATAATTCATAAATGAACATCATTAAGGATCGGAAGTTTGATTGGGGGGAAAAAGGAGCTAATCTCCTCCAGCTGGTTGCAGGGTTATAATGCCTCCTGTCTCCGCTTCTTCATTGATCTAGAGGAGCAAACAGCAGCTGCTGGGCAGCACAGCAAACCAAAGAACTAACATGGTGTGAAACACATCGGAGTCCTGTGAATGTCAAGTTTAAAGTTAAGGAAATTTGCTAATATAATTTTTTACAAGCTTAAAAAGCAAATCAGGCTTTATTTTTAGTCTTAATATGATCAATCCATTAAAACGACTAAAACTAACCATGTATCAAACCTGCAAATACACAGCCATACAAACCTGTGTGATACATAACTCCACCATCCCTATTTCTCTGCATATTAGGACCTGTTCTCTGATGAACCTTGGCATTGATCTTTACTCTTCTCAGCTTGTCAGACCTTACAAAGCTGCCAACACTGACCCACATTGTTAAACGTAGTCTGTTGCTGCACGACAGCCAGACAGCAGACATGTAATTATCAAGAGATGTTTCTCAATAAATAATGATACTGTAGGACTGTGCTGTGGTTTCCAGTGTCATTAAGTTCAACTTCGCCATTTAGATTTGCATAAAAGGCTCGGAGCACTACAGCTCCTATGACTGTTGTGGTTGTAGTTGGTTTACAGTCATGCTAACGGAGACAGCTGTCCGGGACCTCCTACTCCAAGGGGCTTCATATAGGCATTATAGGTGCACACAATGCATGAAGTGGACATCTAAAATTACTTTTTCATCTATTAAGATGTGCATATTAAAAGGGGTCAAGGGTGAGTAAAACTGCATCATTTTGATTATCCCAAAATGCCCCTAGAAAGTACCCCTGGCAGCAAAAGCAAGGTCTAAGTCCCTCTAAAACCCAAACTGTCTTCATATCAAACAAGTTATAGTAAGGTTGATCCCTGCAGGCATATTGGAACAATAGATATATCACTGCATGGTAAAACACCATGCAGTACATGAGATGTATGACATGCCCATGTCTGTAAAACATGCAAAAAGCAGTGACACACCAAAGTCAGATTTTCTCTACAATGTTTTTTTATTATGAATCTGAGTGATTATTAAACATAAGTACTACATATGGTCTAAAAGTAAAAACACATACAGTCTAAGCAGTGGTTCTCTACCTGGAGTCTTGGCACTCCTGGAAGGGGGTGCCAAAGATCCCACGGGACAACCTGTCTGCTCTGATGTTGTCAATATAAGACGTGCTTATTTTTATGCATTTTCTCATCATGATTAGAAACATAATGTATGACAGAATAATAGGGTGATGATGAAAAAAATTAAGAACGAATATTTTTTGCAAAAAAGTTGATTTTTTTCTTGGATTTTTTTTTTCAGATTACAGAGTGTATATTTACAACAAACTCAGAATTTCAGAGTTTAAAAAGTCAAAAACGTTGACATTAGAAACTTAAAAATGTCATTAGAAATTAGAGATGTTCTGATACCATTTTTTTCCGTCCCGATTCCGATACCAAGGTGTTGGGTATCGGCCAATACCTAGTACAGATCTGATACCAGTGTGAACTCTGGACTGACTGTGCAGACAAGCAAATTATTATAGACCTATATTGAAGAGTACCTTGATGCAGACAAGATGGCCGACATACATCCAATCAATACCGGAAGCCTCAACCGGAAGTCCGTACGTCTGAGGTTAGGCTTAGGCATTAAAACCCGAGTGGTTAGGTTCAGGGTAAGGCAGTAGGGAAGGTGATATATTTGAGATCCAGCACCAAAGGTTAGGCTTAGGTGTGAAAAAGACTGACAAACACAGGCAGCTGAGTCCAACACGGAGAAGAAACTTCCGCTCGGAACTTCTGGCATGGATTGGATGTATAGCGATGCCCATGTTGGCCATCTTGACTGCAGTTGGGTCCCTCTCCTGATATTTGACTTAGAACGTGGCTCAACAAATAAAATCAGAATGTACAGCATCTCTGTGACCCTAAAGTTGATTTCCTGCTGATTATTGAGCTTTACTGCTAAATGTTAAAACAATAACACAGGGGACTTCAACAGAGACTCTCTCTCTCTCTCCTTTATGCTCTATTCAGGCAGCATCACGTGATTATGGAGCAGCCTGCCATTGGCTGACAGACCCTCACAAAGGGTAAACAATAGGAAAAAAGGTTGGGAACCAGTGGTCTAAAGGATGCACTTAAACACAGACAGGAAGTGGAGGAGGGTCACATCCACTGTGTTAACTCTTGATACGATTTTTGCATCACTTTGTTGGGTCTTGATGAGTTTGGACAGCATCAGCATAGGAATGACATGACTACATGACAAGACACTTCCCATTACAAGTGAAAAATTGGAAATTGTGCCTTTGAATGATAACGTAAATATTGTTTATTTTTAGAATCTCATGATAAAATGAAAAATGATAACAGATAGCTAATCCTTCCAGTACTACCATGATGTCACTCTTGAATGCCTTGGCTGTTTAGTTGTTTGAGTATTTGGTGTGATTTTTGGCAGAATCTCTAGTCAGTTAATTTTCAAATATATCCGACCTTTTACTACCCAGTCTGAGACTGGTTAACTCCCCCTGCATGCCACAGAAACTGGTCTGACCGTTCGGACAGCTAAGTGAACGAAGAGAAGGAAAGGAGCACCTGGTTGTCAACTGGAATGGGTGGTCAGGGGTGAGCAGCATGGTAACAATGAAAAAACAGGATAAAAATCAGCGTGGGGTTTTTATCTCAAAGGCCGTCAGTCAGATCTAATCAATGTCTCACTAAGGCCGGCTACACAACAGATGATTTTAGGCTCCATTTACTGCCTTGATCTGAGGCTTAACACGGCTGATTATTTCACCAGAGTAATGTATGGTGTCATTCAATCATTTTAATGTTTCTGGCAGCGTCTGAGTCTTCCCAGTCGCCAATCATACATTTCAATCATGTCTGAAATGTGTGATTACAGATGTGGCGGCCTCTGACAGAACACACACAATAGCTATTGAGAGCAAGCAGACTGAGAAGTGCTGTGGACCGAATGTTTTAGCACAAACATGGCAACGAAAATAAACACAAGTGTGCCTCCAGCGAAGATGAATATTAGGATTATGGCTACAGCACGAGTGCCCTCATATATCTTCTGCAAGACTTGGTGTTGTAGGGACGACAGCTAGCCAAAGACATTGCCCATTTTTTTCACCTAGTCCCAAAGATCACACCAGTTTCTGTGAGATCTCATGTCTGTGGAATCTTCACCATTAAATTCTTACTACAAACATCAGATGTGGTCTAACAGTCTGGCCGAAGCCTCTCTAGTGTGCATTTGGCGGACCGTCCTGAAACTGTATTAGGACCAAAAAATGGAGCTAGAGGGGATCCATTAAAAATTTTGAAATTGAGAAACTGGAAATTTTGTGGTTAAAATTTGTAAAACTAAGATTAAAAAAAAGCTAGGAATGTTCAAGTTTAAAAAGTTGTACATTTATGAAATCTAAAACCTGGAATTTTTTAAAATTAAAGTCTAAAAACATTGGTAGGTTTGTAATCATGTGATCTTGAATGTCCTTTGGGGGTCAGAAAGAGAAGGACAGCCATGAGGAATATATTTTTACCACAGTCTAGCAGATTTCCCTGCTGTAGAGGTGATCAGTGTCATAAATACTCAGTCCTGCAGATCTCCGTCGAGCGTCGTATATTTATATGAAGGAGACAAGAGTCTTGAGGAGTCTTATTCTGAGCTAAGAGGCTAGCTGAGCCTCTTTAACATATGAAAATCTTCCTTTTGTCACAAACATGATTTTAATTGAAACAGTGACAGATTATCTACCACATAAATCTTGTGGGCTGAGAGACTGAGTAATTATGTACAGTTCATGAACGAGTCTGTTCTTTGAGATGGCTCTTTTATGTGAGCCATGGTAGGTAGCTCCCATTTGAGTTTCCCTTCCTCCATCCTTTGTCATTATCTAATTCACTGTTAAAGCCAAACTGTTACCAAATGAAGAGCTGTTTGGGAGCTGAACAACATTGTTTATCCTCCTGAGACCTGATCTTTAGTTTCTAATGCATTTTTAGTTTCTACTCTTTCTTGGGATTGATAGGGCCAAATAAGTTTAAAACCTAAGTCTTGTCTTGAATGGTGGGTATTTTTCACCAAAAGATTAAATCTGCAAATGAGGACTACAGGCTTATCTCAATGAACAACCCACAAAAATAGAGATATTTAAAATATTCCATATTTTTACACATTTTGAGTGTGTGTCAGCTAGTCATGAGATTTTCTGACTGGCTATAAATTTCAAATTTAAATTTCCACAAAAGTTTGGAGATCCTAGAAAATTCCCATTTAGAATAAAGATAGACCCCCCCCCCCCAAAAAAAAAAAAAAAAATCCCCTTAAATTGCTGGAAATTTCTTAGTCACTACAGAGGATTTCTGTGAAAGTCCCAAAACTCCTTTCACCAAAAAAAAATCTCTGAAAATTTTCAAGCAAATTCCTGAAAACTTCAAAGCAAATTTATGAAAAAATTCAAGCAAATTCCTGAAAATTTCAAAGTAAATCCCTGAAAATTTCAAAGCAAATTCTCCAAGGATTCCAAGCAAATGACTCAAAGTTTTTTTGGGGGGGGAAATTCTGGGCAATAATCTCTTAAATTCTCATAGCAAAATTATTTTTAAGATTAGTTTTAAGAAAGTCAACATGCTACAGTGTCTTCACCAGTGCACACAGGGTCTCAGGAGGATATCCTGTCCAAGAGTTGGAAAGTGTCTCTGGGGTGAGAGATGTCTTAGGCTGCCACCACCGTGACCCGGGCCCGGATAAACAGAAGAAGAAGATGGCTGGATGGATGGATGGTGAGTGGACAAATGGACAATGCAAATGCACTAAATCTACATATTCATAAAGCACCACTTTTTAAGAGAGGATATGCATGCATGCAACTTATTATACTTCATTTCCCCATGATGACATGTACATTTTGGTAATTTGTAGAGAATTGAGAAATGAACACATTGTAAACCCTATTGTAAGGAGATAATCACACTGAAATGCTATCATGGCAAAACTGAGTGAAGTAAAATGTATGTCTACTCAGGCCCTCCATATATTACTGACCATTTGCCATCCCTTTTTTGTCATTGCAGGCATACATATGTGGCCCAAAGAACTCTGCCCAATTTTCCCATACTCATGTTGTCACCACAAATCAATAAGTTGCTCCTCCATTTTCGACATCCATCTAACTTTTTGTTCACCTTTGTTGCCATGGCTGTGTTTGTTGTGCTTCCTCCTTCAGACAGCTTGCTTCCTGTTTGGCTAACCCTGCATTCTACGTAACAATCCACAGACCGCAAACTTGGCTTTTCCCAGTGTTTGTGCATCAGGATTTCTGATCGTACATATTGAAAATATTTGACATTCACAGTTTAAATTTGTAGCAGCATAATCTCAGAACCAGCAGATAATCTGTCTTTTGCTGACTTTGGTCTGAAAAGGGAATCTGACCCAATATTGTGCCATTATCTTGCAGTGTCAGAGCTGGGATGGCAGTTTCTTGAAGGGTTAGAGGAGGTAAAAATAGAACCATGAGGCTGTAAATTCTGTACATCTCTTCTACTCTCAGGTGCAACGATCTCCAATTATGCCAAAAAGCAGAAAACCATAATTGCTGCTCTGTGAGGCTCGTGCATGTCAGGATATGTGTCTCTCTAATTGAACTTTCTCTATGAGGCGTTGTGAGAAAACAGGCGGTAACTATTTATACAGCTACACACCTGACCAGGCATCTATCCAAACAAAAGGTCTTGAACCCAGCCCTTGCGTGCCTTTCCAACCCAGACATCTGATTAATTATAGTGTGGCCGTTAAAGCGAAGAAAAACTAGCTGATGAAAAGTCTGCAGGCTCAACCTGCCCAAACAGCATCATGCGTGTTAGCTTGTAAAATTCTCCGTCCCGCCCCTCCACCCCCATCGTGTGTTTTCTCCCCACTCCCTCCCTCTCCCGTGCTCCGGGCCCATTCGTGCAGACGAGGTAAAACATCTCCCTGGCTGTGTCAGAGCCCCACAGGTGGGCCCCGCGTGCTCAGGTAGATAATATCACTGTTACTATAGACTGTGTTTGGGTTAGCTCAAAAACACTTTTCACGGCAGCAGCAAAACAAAGTGCTCCGCGGTGCGTGATAACGGCGGGAGCTGCTCCCTACAAATTAACCTGTGGAAACACTTTGGCCTCGCACGAAAAACACATGTAATACCTGCTCCTCCCCCTTTTTTAAAGAAAAAAAAGTTTACATGATGTTCTTCTGGGATCAGGGAATAATTTCATGAGATTTCTAGAGATTAAGGAGATTTCTTTTATATGTAATCCACCAAAGGAATAATACTAATCCAAAACAGTGAAATAAGCCTTTAATGTCCTGGTGGTTCAGTTTTAGGATAGAGCTGCCTTCTATCCTGATGGAAAGCATTGCACTGATTGGACAAGTCACTCTGTTTCTAATCTGCATACTGCCTGTGCAGTAGACTTTATAAATTGACTTTGTTTAAACAAAAAGAGGCATGAATAGCTCGAATGTGCTCAGGGCCAGGAGCCGGGATGGCTTCCATAAACAGATCACCCAGGTGGTCCATGTGTGAGAGAAGAAGGGAGCGCTGGTTAACAGGCCTGCTGCTGCAAACACAGACATGGATCTTCTTATTTCCTTCTGTCTCTTAGAGAAGTCTGAACTTCTATCATCATGCTATTTACATCTTTCTGGCACTGAAGAATCCCTCTTACATAAAGAAATGAAAGATTATATTCTGTAGGATGCAACATAAGAGCATGCAAACATGTGGCTCAGAATGCTGCAAATTTCAGCCCTGAATTGCAGACTTTTTTGAAGTCCAGAAGAAAAACAATAAGCAAGTAGGAAAGATTTATTCAAACACTCCAAGGAACCAGAAGTGTGTATTTTCACATGTCTGCATACTGACTCACATCAGTTAACAATAGACAGGATAAATGCTGTAAATGTTAACAAAATGACCTCACCACCTCTGCCAGTGGAGTGCAAACACCTCCTAGGTTTGCTTGCTCACGTGCCTCTGAAGATTTGTACTGAGATACTCTTTGTGCAAATCGAGCCAAGAGATGTTGCAGTTAAATTCTCTACCAGCAGCAACGATTGGAAAATAAGGTTTCATTTAAACAGAGAGGTATCTAGGAGCTATATTTACTGCTGCTCTATTTTTGTTCAGTCTCACAGTAGAGCAGAAAAGATGAACTTCATGTTTACTTTTTGCCTGCTAAAGGCAGAAGTTTGTCTTTGACTTACATACACACCATACAAAATAAAAGAAATACATTTACACAACTCACAAACCAATTGTGCAAACAAACCAGGGCTGACACGTAAAGTGCAAAAACATTTTTCATTTAAAAAACCCAAACATGGGATTTGGATGTGACCATGGGTGCTCAGTTGTTAAATTGTCATCCTTCTCTGTTGTAGCCATTATTATTCAACTCTAAATGTGCTGCCTACTCTGAGTGTCGTTTTCTCTGTGTTTGATTTATGTTCAACCATGGAGGCATGTGGTGTAGAGAAGACTTTAGTTGGGTCACACTCTATATATGGGGGCTGTTTTCCTTGAAGCAGACTGCCCAGGGTCAGGTCTGACCTGTGGCTTCTTTCCCACTTATTATTCCCAACTCTCTCTACCTACTTTCCTGCTCTATCTGCTCTCTTGTCTCTGTAATAAAGACAACAAAGCCGAAATATAAATCCTGAAAAAAAGAAAAGACAAATGTTTGCAGCAGTTATGGCAACACAACTTGGAATAAGACATACACAGCCCCTCTGAAATACATTTTATTGTCTTTTGGGACATATGTTAGAAAAAAATACAATATTCAATACAATATTTGTCCTCCAATGGCGGTATGGGAGCATATGCCTGTTCAGCACTTCCCCACATCCACCTTGGTCCTGTACTACTCTGGCCTCCTGATGGCCATCATCCAGGCCTACGCCTATGCCCCAGCCCTCAAGGTATCCTCTCTGCTGGCACCTCCATGATGCATGCTGTCATCGCTGGCATCTAAGTAGTATGGAACTTTATATCTAACCCCGACCAATCCTGCATTCCAACAACCAACCAACCAACCAACACTATCTTTTCACAGTTATCAACCAACCAATTAACTAACCATTTGAACTACCAACCTACCAATCAACACTTCCATTCCCTTATCAACCATATGACCAACCAACCAATTAACCAACGGATCGACAAATCAACCAACTTTTTGACCAACCAACCAATTAACCAACAGACTGACCGACCAACCAACAATTTGACCAACTAACCAATCAACCAATTGACCAACCAACCACTGGACAAACCAAACAACCAGCTTATCAATCAACCCTTCCCTAATCAACCAACCAACCAACTGACTGACCAGCCAACTAATTGACCAACCAACTTATCAACTTACCTACCACCCAACAAATACTACCCTTCCATAATCAACCATCCAACTGACCAATTAAGCAACTAATACTACTGTTCTCTCATCAACAAATCAACCAACCATCAAACCTTACTGTATACTAATCAATTTATTTCTCTTATTCAGAAATTTGCAAACAACCTTGCCTTTTCGTAGGTGTTTGTTTAACGCCTCCTCTTGGTTTTTCCAGCTCTGATTCTTTACCTCAATAAAATGCTTTTTGTATATCAGGATTTTTTGGTTTATCACTTTAATTTCAATTACTTAACTGCTATCTTCTTTAATGCTTTTAAATGTGTCAAAACCAAGCCCATTTAGAGATTACATCATTGACAAATGAAAGCTTTTTCTTTTTGCATTAGTCAAACTCAATGTAATCTAGTATTCCTGTAAGTTTATTTTTTACCCCGTTGTCCTGCCTGGACTGCATCACTCTGATCCTGGTCTTGTTTCAACATTATAATTTATACTGTGAGCTCCAGACAGATGCAGGTCTCTTCAGGGCAATACCTCTAAATGTCAACATGCCAATAGTGTCTGAAGATCTGTTAAAATGAAAAAATGCACTCATCACACCTCCACACTTATCACGTGAGGAATGTACTCTTCATTACACGGTCAATACCAGCAGCACTCTGCTTTATGCAATGTTTAGATAGCAATTTACATAACTAGCATGTTTTTTGTGGCCCCTCTTATCAGGGGTCAAGCATGTTTCAGGACTGACATTGACCCCGTGGGCCCAGCTGTCCCGTCACCTGCCGCAACTCAGCCCATATCTTGTGTGTTATCATGCTGACCTGACTTATTGTGAAGTTTTGTGTGCTCAGATGATTTAAGTACAGTGAGCGTGACAGATCAGCTGTCACATGCTGCCTGGTCATTCACTCGACATGTCCTAACGTACCTGTGCTTTTAGCTGCTCGTTTGTGTTTGTCTGTGAAAAGGATTAGTGTGAAATATGAGGAAACTGTGACTAACAGTATTTGACTCTGAGGGTAACCCAGCGAGGGTTTCACAATGCTTAATAGTGTCAGTAATAGCTGTGAGTCATTGTTGAGAGTTTACCATCGCGTGTTGAGGTGAGGTGTGTGCATAGGTGCCATTAAAAACTGGTTCTCCTTAATGTTGTTTTGACAGATATCAACAGCACAGGGATCACCAGATCCAGGGGGTTCCCTCTGCACTCACAAACAAAGCTAAATTTGATTTCCTGGATTTTATTTAGTCCTGCTTTTGGTTTGTAGGCTTATCCTGTAATGCCGGGGTGATGAATCAGGACTGATGTTACTCATGTGTGTTTGGATAGCAGGTAAGGACTACATGTTTGTCTGTGGCTTAGCTGCTGCAGAACTTTCTGTTATTGTTTTTGTTCAACATGCTCACTCTGTGACTGCAGCTCTAAAAATATCACACAGCCTGTAATTATGGTTTTAACCTAAAGCCCCCCTCCTCCTTCGCTCCCTCCTTCTATTCTCCTACTTAACACCTGTGCTGATTTATTGTGAGTGTGTCTGTGTGTGTTCGCTAGGTAATCACAGCCAGGCTGTCATCAGTGTGGATGATTTTTGTCCAGGAATGCAGCCAGTGATGTCAGAGAGAATCAATTTGATGGCGATGCAAACACAACAGCTTTATTCTTTCATGGAAACTTTATCTGAAGGCATGAAGGTCTGTCCCTCACTAACAATGCTGAGTTTATTTATAGAGCTACTATTGTGTTGACATGTCAGGTGTGGCACCCAGGAGAAGTTTGTCACTTCTTTGGACTCCTCTGCTAAGTGCCTGAAGCTATGATGACAGAAAATTTATACAACAGAGCTTCACAGCTCACCCATTTACTCAACAGTCTTGAGTTACCTACCTACACAAACTAACAAGAGAAATCCACCAAGAAAAAAAACAACCAACTCTTCCTACTCTGACTAACCAAGAAACCAACTCTGTCTACTGCACTTAACCAACTGGCCCACAAAGTCCATTATCTACACTACCCATATGATACAGAGTTGCAGGAGCTGGAGCCAATCCCAGCTGTCCCTGGGCGAGACGCAGGGTACACCCTGCTGGGCTGGCCATCAGTTAATTACTGGGCTGACATAGAGAAACAATAGTCATGCTTACACATACGGGCAATTAAAAGTCACCAGTTGACCTAATTTGCATGCCTTTTAACCGTGGAAGGAAGCTGGAGTACATGGAGAGGACCAATCCATGTGCACAGGGAGAACATGAAAACTGCACATAAAAAGACCCTGTCCAACCAGGATTGGAACCAGCAACCTTGTTACTGTGAGGAAGCAGCCTTAACCCCTGTGCCACCATGTAAATCATTCGTCCTTTTTTTCTACCAATAAAAAATGTCCCATGTTGGAACTGCTTCAGTAGCAGTGGAAACTCCAGAACCTTCTTATATTATCCTAGTTCTGTTTTATCCCACAACTAAATGAGCATTTTCTTTGACAGTGCTGTGAGACAAGGTCAGGGAGACAGCATCAGTCCTCACAGCCAGGTATTTAAGATTTTGTCTTATCAAAGTTGTTTACATTTTTTCCTCCATTCACCAGTCTTTATTGTGTATCCCTACAGTGTTTGGCTTCACTTTGAATTTGTGTGCCTTCTTCAACTTTGATGGTATTTTGGGCCTAGCTGACAGTTTGTATTTTTTGTAAACAAAGTCTGTTTGCTTTTCTTATCTTTGTTTCCCGCAGTAAACAGACATCAAATTTACTGGATTTCTTTCTATGTCTTGATATAAAGAGTTAGTCCTCAAAAATCTGTGATTAGACCAGCATCATATTTTCATAGCAGCTGTCTGCTATGGAGAAAGACCTTAAAAGGCTGCAATTAACCAATCAGATTCCAGCCTTTAACTCGTTTGTTGAGTATAAAATGATTATATTGGCAATACTATCATGAGGATGTTTGCGGGTAATGTGTAATAGCAAAACATTGGTAACATTTTCTAATTAGCATAAAAATATGGTCTTAAATGGTGTCATGCTCAAGGTTGTAATGAAAGACATTTAGTCCTGATTGCTGATTGTGATACCAATGTTCACGTGGAACTTATTGCTAAATAAACATGCAACAAGTATTCTACTAAACTCTTCCTCTAGCTGCACACTGAGCTGCAGCTCCACCAGCAGATGTCTGCTACCTATCAGTTCCCTCATCACCAATCTGTTTCTGCTGCAGCTAGATTATCACGCATGCGACAATAACGTGCCAGCACATGCGGGTCTTTTTCTGCTTGTTCAGAGTGTTGGCACGCTCAGAGAGGCGTGTGACGTAACAAGACAAGGCACAGATCTGACTGAGCCAAGCAGCCATAGCATGCTTCATACTGTTGCACAGCACAAGCGTGTCCAGTGCCCAAAAAACAACCAATCAGATCGTGTCGCTAAATTTTAGAGAAGTTGTTTTCTAACGTGTCAAAAATGTTTTTTATCTCTCAAGAGTGCGTCATTCTGGAGAGTTCTCAACGCTTCATAGAAAGAAGGAACTAGATTTTTACTCTTTTGATGTTCAAATACTGATCACCTTTTCGTGAAACCTTTGAAGTGATTGCTGATGCCTTGCATGTGCTCAGGTGGTATGCATTTCAGAAATGACTTCAAGCTTCTGACTGATGAAGATCTGAAACTATTGTCACTTCTAATGTTGTTTTTGCATCCTCTTAAAATGACCTTATAAAACCATTTCCACAGACCTGCTGATGACATCCAGCTTCCAGATTTACGTGGCAGCTGGATGTTGTAATTTTAGACATCTGTATGATATAAACCAATCTAAGACTATATTTTATTCCATCATGGACCAACAAATTTTACACAAGAGTTTACAACTAAAGAAATGTTGCTGAGTGAGAATAAGACTTTGGAAAAGTTGTTAGTGCCACACTTAAGAATTTATTCCCTTTTTGGTCATATTTACCACTAATTGCCGTCAGACATCCAACCAAAATGTGGGAAAAAACACAGACTATAAAACATGTACTCAGTGACATTATCCACTTAAGTGAAGTTTTGAAGCCCACTGATGCTGCAGACATCAGCCCATTCATTTTTGATGAGCTAATTGATCTGCTTTGTCACATTTAAGTCACTGGAAAGGCACCTAGAGGGAGTTCATCATGTTGAATCCATTTGAAGGGCACCTTGTGATGTATTGTACTCTAATAGGTCGGCTCAGTTCAGTGCAGAACGGTACGCATTTTTTTGCGTTTCCATACAGCAAAAGTTGGAAAGTGTTCCAAAAAACCGACCCGTACCGTTCTTATTTTTCGGCACCCTTCCGTTGGGGTACCAATCTTACCTACCTGTCCCAAAAAGGTGGAGCAACACACACAACAACAGGGGATTGCACCAACGTCACGTCAGCATGCAACACAGCTGCCCTGCTCTAGAATGCAAAACACAGAGAACAGAGAAAAACGGACTAATGCCTGCATTAATCGGGGATGTTGGACTCGACAGGGGTCCACACTGTTTCCTAGTCTGTGGATATTGATATCTGGCCACAAATCAAGTTTTCTGACGTTTATCTAGACCTGATTTTAAGTACACAAGGCAGAGCCTGCTAGCTCACATCTGCCTGATCTATCCGCAACGGATGTGAAACTAAATTAATGCTGAAGTTTTGTGAATGTGGAGCTTTAGATCAGTTGATTCTCTGTGCTGTAACTAGTTATTCATCTACTTCTTAATTTAGGTAGCCTGTTAAAACATCGCTCCGTGGTTGTTGAACTTGTTAATAAAACTTTGGGTTGCAGCCTATTTTAGAATGAGATCAGCGCACCTTTTATTTCTGACTTAATCTAGTTTGATTTTAAAACCAGCTAAACTTTGTTTTTAACAGCTCTGAACTTTTATATTTTGTCACATAAACTGTTATAGACTAGATATATTCACATATTAACGTATCATTATGACTCAAAACATTTCTGTAACGTATTCCATCAGCTGTTGATCTGTACTGACAGTGGTTAACATAATTAAGATGTAGTTATTTTTTTAAAAAAGCATTTTCAGCTGAAATAAAGCTGTTTAATGCTTATTCCCTAATGATTTATGTCACTCGTCCTTTCTATAACTCTGCGGCTGGGCCAGTAGATTGATGCTGCATGTGACTTCACATGCATGCCTTTACAGCCCGCCCACCAAGCGAGGGCGTGGGTGTATGTGGAAACGCAAACTATTTGGGGGATTAGCGTACCAAACCATACCAAACCATACCAAACCATACTAAATCAAACTGGACCCCCCTGATGGAAACACGGTGAAAATGTCACATTTAGTCCACTTGAAGGGCCACATGCCGACCACTTTGTCTTGTAGAATCTGTTGGAAGGGCACATTGGAGGGCACTGTGTCATGTTCTGTCCACTGAAAGGGCATCATAGCAGGGAGTTCATCAGGTTAAGGCCACTGGTAAGGGCATCCTGGATGGCACGGTACGTATTATCCTCTAAATGTCCTGTTAAGTCTACTGGAAGGGCCCCATGTTGGGTACTTTCTCATATAATCCACTCGAATGGCACCCTGGAGGGCACTAGGCCACATTTATCCCACTAGACATGCACCCTTGAGGGCATTTTGTAACACTTTGTCCACCTAGTGTTATGTTAGGTCCACTTGAAGGGCATGCTGGAGGACACTTAGTCATGTTTTGTTCTCTGCAGGGAACCCTGGAGGACACTTTCTCATGTGTAATCCACGGGAATGACACCTTGGAGAGCCCTTCCTCATTTTTTTGTCCACTTGTCTGGCTTTTTCAAGTCTTCTTTGTTAAGTTTAGTCACCTAAAAGGGCACCCTCAAGAGCACTTTGTGATGTTTCGTCCACTGGAATGGCATCCTTGAGGACATTTGGTAACATTTTTTTTTTTCACTAAATGTCTCTTTAAGTCAATTAGAAGGGCAGGCTGGAGGGCACTGTGTCATGTTCTGTCCATTGAAAGAGCATAATAGCAGAGCGTTCATCAGGTTAAGGACAGTGGTAGGGGCATCCTGGGAGGCACTGAATGTATTGATCTCTGAATGTCACATTTAGTCCACTGGAAGGGTCCCATGGTGGGCACTTTGTCATATAATCCACTGGAATGGAACCCTGGAGGGCACTTTGTCATGTTTAATTTGCCTTAAGGGCCTCCTAGAGGTCACTTTTGCAGTGTTTCATAAATTAAGGCACTGGGAATGTTAACCCCTGACCCCAGGGGTGTTCAAACTATGGCCCGCAGACCATTTTTGATTGGTCTGCATCAAATTCTAGAGATAAAATGAAATATAGCTCAAATTAAAACATAAAGCCTTGTGCTTAAATGTATTGTACTTCTTGTTTTTAGCACAAGGCAGTGCTACCATGTTAAATCTGTAAACAAACATTTTGACAAGAACATATCTTGATTAATAACATCCTGATGGATCATCACAGCAAATAGCAGCATCAATAACTTTTCAGGGGCAGAGCCAATGGTAGTCAGGACTAAACGGACCCCTGAAGTCTGATTGGTGCCCCAAAATCCTGAAAATGACTGCCCTGTCAGCCATAATCTAGCTATTTAGGCATACTCAATCACTAAGCATATATTAACTCACATTGGATTAGTCTCACTAACTCTAAAATCCTCATGGCAAGGAACATGAAAGCGGACCCATCATCTCAATATATTTCTGTATGTGGCCCTCTATGGAAAAAGTTTGGACAGGATCTCAGTTCAGCGATTTAAAGAACTAATAGATATGTCACTTGATCATGCTAATTTTACTTAAGAATATATTTAAGTCTATAATGTCGAATATAACATGTTGTTGAATGTCATTTACTTCACTTTGTGAAGTAAAATAGACTTTCTACAGTCAACAGATGTTTAATTTTCTTCTTTGTACCTCTCTTTTTCTTTGTGTGCCAGATCCACTTTCTGCACTCCAATCAGGCCCCAGTGACAAAAAATGGAAACCCGTTATTATAAGGAGATCAAAGATGCAGATGAATGAATGATTATTCAAATATTTGAAAATCATGCCCCATCCCTGCTTTGGAAATTACTTATATCTCTGTCTTAAATTCTGTTAGTCTCAGAAGATGTCTAATGGAAAAAACTAAGAGCCAAAAGCATGTGGGAGTCTGCTAATCTGTTTCCACCAATCTCACTTACTGGTTGGGCCTAAACGTCAAAGTATGCAGCCATCTATCATCTTATCTGAGTCTTTGTCGGTAAAACATTTCTCAGCCTTTGATTTATTTAGATCTTTGTTTCCTTGTATCTGCCACCATGTTGGTTAGTTTACTTGGTAGAGACAGAAATGTGCGAGCTGATGGAATCCTGTTTGGGACAAAAGGCTGGCTGAAGGAATGTGCTGCTCACAAAAACAAATGTAAGACGTAATTCCGAAAACAAAGGCTAAAATATGCTGCAGTCATTTCTGTGAAAAACACTCACGTTCTTTGTGCAGCACACAGGTGCGTGAGAATATTTTACACTTGATTTAATGAGCTGTGCTCTCAGATCAGATAAGCTTTATCAGATCTGTGTTCAAGTCGTTCTGTATAAACATCCAAGATAATCTGTGTGCGTGTCTGTGTGTAGAAGAAGTGGTTTCATGTTTATATAGGACCATTCCAGAGAGGACACCCGGCTTTAAACCCAAACAGGCCTGTAAATTTAAACCCTCACACCGCTGCAGGGCGACCTGAAGTTTGATTGACAGGCCGCTCAGACTCACCTAAGCTTGTCTCTCGGGTGTGATTGGGCTGATGCACATAGACGAGACCAGGTGCACACTCAAAATCATTGTACCTTGTGTGTTTGCATCTGATCTCATAGAGCATGTGTTAATCCTGCAGGTATTTGCACTAAATTTTACCTGCAGGGCAAATGTCCTGAAGCTTTTCTCTCAAGAGCTCAGCTGATGATTGATCGAGCAGAATTTTCTGGCTGCACATGGAATCTGAGATATTTCTGAGGTAAAAACAACACGTCAGAAATGTGTGATTTGTTGTATTACAAGGACTGCATGTTGAACAGAACAGCTGACTGACAGCTTTAGGGCATGAAAGTCTTATTTTTTCTAAATCAGTGAAGATCAGGATGCAAAAGATTTTCATGTTCAACTTAAATTTGGACTCAATCACCATCAAACACAAAGACATAACAGGAGTGATTCCTTTTCTTCTCTTTTCTTTTCTTTTCTTTTCTTCAACAAACGCTGTTCCCTCTCTCTTTCACGTGAATATGTGGTGAGCAAAAAGGAAATTCAACTCTGGATTTCAACTCTTCTCTACTTGTAAAGCATACTTTCTTCATTTAATTGAGCTGATTTGGATTTTCTTATTCTTTTTTAAAGAGGCCATCATTATGTGAACTCTACACAACAAAGTAAACCAGGGTGCAGATGGTCTAGAGGTTAGGTCGTGCTGTACGTAAGCAATCCGGGTCAAGGATGGCTTGTTTCCGACTCAATCCACCATATTCTTCTCTAAAGATAGGCATAAAAAGCCCCCAAATATAAAAAATGCTCCAGCAACACAAGTGTTTTCTATTTTCATTCACAATAACAACCTGAGAGCTGAGTGTGAGACAAAATTACTTTGGGTTGCAGAGCCTATCTGGGTGCAGATCCTTGAATCCCAGTCTTCTGAGCTGACTGGGTGGTCTGGCATCTGCAGCAGCCCTAAAGTTGATGTCAAGTAACAGATCTAATGAGAAATTATTATTTTTCGAATCAGAATGAGAGCAGAAATGTTGGAAAGGCATGCAGGAGGGATCCATAGTAACTAGCTGAAAAAGGGCACATCCTCACCTGCCATAGTGGGGGTGGTCATCCCTCCGTCAGTGAATAGATTCTTTCCCAGATATTGTGTACTGGGACGACAACACCTAATCAAGCTACAGCTGTAGCCTGACTCAACTGTTCATTTAATATAAAGACTAGACCAACTCTTTTACCAGTGCTAAATGAATTCTAGGGTCCACAGATTAACTGTGGTATGAAATGCATATCACAGCAAGCTTGAAATGTCAGTTAGATTTCTGCAAATCAGTTTAAAGTATTTTTTTAAAGGTTTATTTTGGGCATTTTGTGCCTTTATTTTGATAGAGGAGAGGATAGTGGATAGAGTCGGGGACAGAGAGGAGAGCGGGGAGAGGCATACGGTGGGGGACCTCAGGCTGGATTCGAGCCCGGGCCGCCCGCTTGTATGGGGCGCGCGCCTTGTCCATTCTGCCACCTGCGCCCCAGTTTAATGGATTTTTAAATAAAGTCTTCCTGTTCAGTGCTAAAGACTGTTAATCTGAATAACCTCCAATTTCCACATACAGCAAACATGCCGCAAACCGCCGGTGAATCGTACTGCGGAGCACATCGCTCCCTTTCTAGTCTATCAGAGCATTTCCACAGCCGGTGCTCCAGACCGGCAGCGGCATGTGCCTGGACTGACACTTCACTCCACTTTGTTCGAGATACGCTGCAGGTCTATTTTCAACGCCGGTGTTCTGTCAGATTTTGCTACCGCTGCTTTTTCCGATAGACCCGCCTTTGACTACCTTAACCCTACCCTAACCCTAACCCTTATGAGCATGACACTGATGGCATAGGGCGCATGCGCAGAATCACAAAGTAGCAATTTTCAATGGGTAGCAAAAAAATGACAGAACACCGGCCACTGCCAAACCGCATCAATACCCATCAATCAGAAAGCTCCAGAAGAGGAAGTCACAAGCATAGAATATCCGGTTCTTTCAAAATACAACACAATGCACGTACTGCTGATCGTAAATCATCCCTATATCAACATTACGTCTCATCCTGCCGCGAAAGCAAAGGGTCACTGAGAGGTCAGTGGGTCAAAGAGCTACACCAGAGCGACTGATGAGGAAAAGTGAACTTTTGGGGATATTCAGCCAAAGAATTTTGCATAAAACCTCAGATCCCTTAGCAAACATGAACCTTTTAACTTCCTAATGTACTTACTCAATGGTGGAAGCAATAATATCTTGGACTTATACCGGAAAGGATGATAAATTAAGCCCCCAATGTAAAATCTTCTGCTGTTGACTTACTATTCTAGCAGCGCTACTGCAGTGCTCTAGACTCGCTTCTAGTGGGCCAGGTTGCTCGCCTTCGGCAGACCAAACCCGTGGCACTTCGGTGCACGGCGCAGTTGTCCTATGTGGAAATTGTGGGTAACACAGCACATGGCAGGCTGCACGGTGACGCAGGGTTAGTGCTGTTGCCTCACAGCAAGAAGGTCCCTGGTTTGCTTCCCCATCAGGGCCTTTCTGTGCAGAACATGCGGTTTGCATCCACTAAAGCTGTGCTCATTAGGTTATAAGTGACTCTTAATTGGCCGTAGGTGAGAGTGGGAGCGTGCCTGGTTGTATGTCTCTATATGTCTCTATACTGGAGACCAGTCCAGGGTGTACCCCGGCTTTCACCAAATGGCAGTTGGGATAGGCTCCAGCCCCCTGTAACCAATGGGATAAGTGATATAGAAAAAGAATGGATGGACAAAACATGGCTAATGTGAAAATAAAAAAAAATCATAGTAATATGGCAGATCTCAAACAAAAGTTATATTGGAGGAAGTTTTAAACAACTGAAACAATACAGAAAAACCAATGATATGGAAGGATTTGATAATGGAAGTGAAACCAGGAGGCCAAGACAGCTCAGAGGCATAAACTCTGAAACAGCAGCAGCCAGGGGGAGGTGAATGGGTTTGGGCCTAGCAGAAAGTTGCAGAAGACTTTCAAGACCGGGAAAATCTACCTATGGCAAATTCTTGGATAAGGTGGAACAGTATTGGTGGGATAATTTCTGCATTATGTGGTCAAGCTTGATAAACTGAACCTGCAACCAATGGCAGAGAACAATCGCAACACTGCATTATGCTTTAATCTGCACCATAACATTCAGTATTGCCACGGCAACCATAAACAATTGGTGTTTGTCACAGTTGCATTACAACTTTAAAACTCAAGAATGTGTTTGACTGTTAATACTGTTGGAAATGTTACATAGGAATGGCCCTCTTGGATCAAATTTAAATGCAAAAGTACATATTGCAGCAAACAATATCTAAAAAGTTGATACAAATTTGTCTTAAACTACAAAGTTACATGGACTTTCTATTCATAGTTAAATTGCAATAAGCAATACTCTGATTGGTAGAAATGCTGTAAAGTGATATTTGTCTGGTGAGTGTGCAGAGGACCGAGGTTGGCATGCTAAGGGCCTTACCCTCAGAGCTCCATTTAGGCCAGAGTCATCCCTGGGCACTCCACTGTTACCCCAGCCAGCCTCCTCCTGACGTACGCAGGCACAGGCTGGTATGCAGACCCAGACATTCCTCCATCATGTCAGGCTGAGGGTCCACGCCTGACGCTGCAGCGCTGGAGCTCTGAGAGGCAAAGAAGAGCTGCACAGTGACGCACGACACAAATACACGCACCTGCTCTGCTCGTTGACGTTATTGTTTTCTTTGTTTCACAGCCAGCCAGGTACAGAGGGATGACAGAGCTTCAGCTTTAGTTTTATTATTATTATTTAAAGGTTTTGATTCATGGTGCATTATTTTCACATACAGTGCCTTTATATGCAAAGACACTTGTAATATGCACCTTTACATATGATTTTAAATCTTTAAATATGTGCATGTGGCTGTCATTTGTGTGATATGTTTATGTGTGTGTTTGTGAGTGTGTAGCGTGTGACTGTGAGTGTGTATTCAAAGGGAAGATTATCTTGTTCTGATTACGGAAACAGGAGGACACCTGCCAAAATACTGGTTACTTTGGTACATACCACAAAGAATGTGTATGCTCTTGTGTCTATGTGTGTGTTTTGTTGTTGAGGTGATAAGCAGATAAGATAAGTAACATGTAAGCAGAACTGTGGTGATAGCGACTGAGTCGCACGCCATGACCGCCTCTCTCTCAAACCCATCTTTTCTTCTACTTCCTCCAGATCCTGCATCAGAGGTGTGTGGATGTTTGCATCCATTTTTATATTGTGTATGTGTGTATGTTTGCAGGCATGCGGTGTGTAGCATGAGAAACTCAGCGGGGGCTTTGCTCTGTCGCTCTGCACAGTGACGGAGGGGGGGCCCAAGCTGTGATAACAAACTCCATTCACTTCAGAAATAACAACAGAGCACTTGGAGTGAACCGCCGGCTCTTTTCCTCTGGGAGTCCCCGATCTGCCCGAGCAGAGAGCTCATTTACTGTCATTAGCTGTTACATCACAGGATGGAGTGCTCTTGCATTTATCTGCTCATTTGCACTTTGCACACACTGACGCTACTGCCAGTGCAGAAAACACACACAGAGCCAAAAAAATGTGTAGTTTATTTGGCTGAATGGCAAAAAAGTGATGCAGAAGTTTGACTTTAATTGAACAATGTCATCAGTATATCTTCTCTCACATGTCTTTAGTTGGACTCTTACAGGGATAGTTTAGATTCTTACAGCATGGTGTACATTTTAATCAGTATTCAGGGGTGTAATGTTAGAAACTAATATACATTCACTGTAATTCAATAGCTTTCAGAGCAACATTTATAAAAAGATACACAAAAATTAGAATAGTTACTCACAAACAACTATCTAATTGATTACTACTCAGTATGGTGCAGTAAAGCTCAACAGTGCCCGCCCATGGTCATACCTACTTTTGAGGTCAATGAGGTCAGGACCTCTGTATTCTTCTGAAGTGTGTGCCCAAAATAACATTGCTTTCTGGGGCAAATGCAAAGATATTAAAATGACAAGAGAAGCACTTTCTCCTCTAAAACTGTTTTTGGTTGTGTGTGTTTGGTAAAAAGAAGAGCAGATTACCAAAAAACAGGTAGGACTACAGCTAATGTACGATTTAGCGTGATCCCACAGCTTGTTAATGTCATGTGTCTTCCTATGTCTGACAGTCTGGCACTATGTGACAGACACATCAGTCACATAGAGCAGTAGTTCTCAAAGTGGGTGTTGGGACCCCCTCGTGGGTGACACTTAGAGGGGGTCCTTGGATGCCTTTAAAAAAAAATGAAAGAAAAAAACTACGAAAGTTAAAAAACTAAGAATATTTTTAAATCACACATATGCCACTTTACACCAATCTTGCAAATTTTAAACCATAATCATCACTTTCCCACCAATTTTAACAAATTTTTGCCACTTAAAACCTATTTTTGTCCATTTTAAACCCTTTAAAGCACTTTTTTTCTGCCTCTTTTTGCAACTTCGAAACTGGTTCTTGCAACTTTCCTCCTATTGTTGCCTCTATTGACCCATTATTTTGACTATTTACCACGTTTACACCCATTTTTGTCAGTTTAAACCAATTTATCTTCCCATTTCACCACATTTTCCTCCCATTTCTGTCACCTCACACCCATTTCAGCCAATTTTTAATCCCTTTTACCCATTTTCATGCCTGTTTATTCCACTTTAACCCATTCTTGCAATTTTTTTGCTTATTTTTTGACACTTTTATCTCATTTTTGCCACTTCTTACCCATTTCTGTTGCTTTCAAAATCCCACTTCTCCACCTAAAGGGATTTACATTTTTAAGAAGGGTATTTACTACAGTAAAAAGAATAAAAAAATATTTGGTTATTTGATAAGAGTTGTTCAGGTTAAATATAAAATATGGATATCACAGTTTAACTGTACAACTGACTGTGATTTTGCTGCCTGCGACTGCCCCAGCCATGAAGAGGGATGAGGTCTCTCTCCAATTGATGGCAAAGCAACCCTCAGACAGGCGCATGACTTTGATGTTCCCTCCAGTTTGGCTGAGCCACAGAAAGCTCTCCTCTTTATTTCCCCTTATAGACAGCCTTGTCTGCACATGACTATTTTTGATTCTGCATGGCTGTGTTCAACCACCTTCAGGTACAGTTGGGGTCCCAAGTCTCTGGCACCTTTATTTTAGGGGTCGCAGGCTGAAACAGTTGACAAAAACTGACATTGTGGATCAAATGCATTACAGAGCTATAGCTGAGAAAATAAGATATGCATCCTGCACTTTACAGACATCATTCTTTCTTAAAGTTTTTTTCTGAGTTCTGAACATTTTTGAAATTCATTGATTTGATTCTGTCAGCTGTGAGTCTGCTCATTGATGCTGCAGATCATGTGTCACTGTCACCGTCACACACGTGCTGTAAACTGCAGATACTGTAAATATAAACAGATCCTCACCTGCTTTAGGAAAAAAAATCTCTCAGATGACAGCAAAATATAAGTATTCTTCAACTATTCTTCATACCATAACTGATGTCTGTAAATGCATACGTTTCTTATGTATTAACACTGTGTATGGATGTTTTCATCCTCTAAAGTACTGTTTCTGTATTTTTTTTTACCTCTTCCAATGATCTTGTCCAGTTGACAGACTAAATGTGCATTACAAGCGAGCAAACAAGCTCATGAGTCAAGAGTCATCATGGGTCATCTTTAGGTCTGAGGTCAGCTGCTGGTTGGAGAGTAATGTTACTGTCATGGTAATTATGACATAGATTAGCATCATGAGACCTTTAAACCTGACTCTGACTGCAGCTAAAGTCAGAGAAAGTCACCACTCAGTGACCTGTAACCCAGATCTGTCTGACCAGGAACAGCACTCCCTCTGTTTGAGGTTTTAGGACCAAGCAGATCTGGGTAAAAGGTGAGGTAACTGATGGAGAATGCTTCTCGTCTGATCAAGACTCAGTGTGATGTCCTGCAGTACAGACTTGGCATGTGGAGGCCAACACTCAGCAGCATCACTGCTCGATTTTTATTCCAGCGTGCACATTAACAAGTCAAGAATTCTAGACTGTCTCCATGAGTACTGCATCTCACGTGTACAGGATCATTGCTGGCATCTCCACTGATTTGAAAAATACAGCAGTGAATATATTGTATGACTTCAGGTAGTTGGTTGTGACCTTTCCTTAGTAACCTAAGGAGGTGATCAGCTCTACTTCGTGATACTTTCTCCTTTAATAAATGGTGTAATCTTCAGCAAAGCTTCGCGCTCAAGCCTGTCTGCTTAATTCACACAGACAGGCTGATCCTCAGAGACAAGAACCTTCAGAGACATCCCTGATCACCCCAAATTCCCTCCAAAGAGCCTCTAATGGGGGGTTAATGACACAGGTGAGTACAGCTCAGGTATGTATTTGTGTGTCCGTGTTTGAACCATCACACACAAACATTCACACAGACTCTCAGACATGTTGGTTAGGAATGAACATTTGAAGCACACTTCAGTGCACAAAGCACTCCCATCAGCTGTCTATCATAATGATTTTCATACCGTAAACGTTATTCATGCCTGGACTGATTGAAGGATTCGGCTGTGTAGATTTGCATGGCTGTGTGTCACAACCCACCAAAACACTAGAGGATCATGAATAGTTCAGACCATTCCTGGAAAATGTTCAACTGCAGAAGTACCTAATTTTTTTTTAACTGAAGAACCTTCTGTGTAAAATGTCTGACATGTTTATGTGCACTCAAACATTAACAGTACATGACATCTAGGGCTGTAGTGCATGCTTTCTTTAAATGTTACTCAGCTGCATGGATACCGTTCATGTGTTGCTGCCAATAATTCTGAGGTCGTCTGTTGACTTGGTTGAAGCTCGTGGGCACCTTACATACCTCCCAGGTTAAAGTCAATCACCTATTTGGGCAAGATATATGACAAGGTTGGAGGTCAAAGGTCGGTGATGTTGGTCAGCCTGAGCGGTTGCCTGCTCACCCGGGGAGCCACAATGACCCAAGTTAACCCTGACTGCTCTCTGGATTAACGACAGCAGTCTGGAAGCAATGTTTAAACAGACAAATCACCAAAACAAGTCCTCTGATACACGTGCTCTTAGGGCGCTTTCAAATGAGGCCCAGTTGTTTCGAACCGTGCGGCGGCACGATTCCTCCCCCTCCCCCTCCCCCTGGTGGCTTGCTTTCACACTAGCAACATCGAACCATGCCCAGGCCCACTTGCATATTTACTCAGTCTGAAACAGCAGGTGACGGTATGCACTTAGCTGGTTTACAACCCCACCAAGGAGGAGAAAGAAGAAGAAGCTACCATGGCAACCACTGGGGTCATGACCTGAGCGAAGATTGTTTTTGTTTTGACCCGGCAAAAAAATCCATCCTGCAGCCATGGATGATTTAAAATCACTTTTTAAGATGCCAGCAACTATTCTCTTCATATCTGCACATCTACAACAGCTCAGAGGATTAAATGGGTTCATGCTGCACAGATACAGCGGTTTTTGAGGTGACAGGAGACTTTAATTGCCTTTGCATCTCATCTCACTGACTCCAGTGTTCATCTGTAAGGTGAGTCACAACAGACCGTTTTTTGACTGGATTTTGATGATTTCCACCCTTTATTGAGGAAAAATGTGAACAAACTGCTGCGCCGTAGAAAGAAGTTTAGCTTCGTCATAAAGCTGATTCAATGCTCTGTCCTGTATCCGGGCGTGGTTGCAGTTACATCTCATCCGAACCGAGCCAGAGTCCACTTAAATAGCGCCCGAGACCACCTCCCCAAGCAGGCCCGGGCCTGGTGTCTGGGCGCAGTTCGTTTGCTTTCACACTACCAAAACAAACTGGACTTTGGGCTCAAGTGCACTCGGATACGGGACCGGGCCCCTAGTGTAAAAGCACCCTTCGATGTTTGTACATTAGGCAAGATCGTTTCACGCTGTGTCCAAGCATGATTGCTTCTCTCTCCCATCTCCCCCTCAGATCTGCTCTCTAAGCAGTCACCCTGTTCAATGCCCATCCAGTATAATAGGTAACAGTATGCTTTTATTAGTACTGCATTTCCTTGAAGAGGAAGAAGAAGAAGAATGACCACCACTCACATCGTCAACTGACCAATATTTGTTTTTGTGCTGCAGGGCTGAAGTGAGGCTAATTTTCAGCCCTGGGGCTTCATGGCTTTGACAACTCTACTTCAGTTCACAAACTTTAACTGCAAACACATTACTGAATGCATAATACTTTATTTTGTATCCTAAAAAAACAGCTTACTGATTTGCCACATAGAAATGTAGGTTGATATTTAATATTTATTTTAACAGAACCATTTTTCCGCAATCTCAGCCTTTCTCTAAGCACAGTGTGGTGATGCATAAGCTGATGTAAATGACCTAAAAATGAAGGGTTCTGTCTAGATTGGATGGATCCAGGGTTTCATGTTTCAGAGAAAGTGCCTCAAAATTCTCTTCACTGTTTACTTGTCTTCCTAACATAAGATCATTTTATCTCACGCTTCAGTTTTTGAAAACAAATAGAGAAAAAAAAATGCATCAGACTCAGGACTCAATGTGCAAAATTTGAATGACTTTTTTTTGTCTGAGAAGGGATCAAAATACACATTTGAAAAAAACAGACTTCAAGTGTAAAAGTCTGAAGTTAAAATCAGTATCAGGAGACTGTTAGTTATTCATATGAGAAAGAACATTGTTCTTTTTTTTCTATGCCCTAATCAGGAGTTGTGATGTAAGCAAGCAGCAACAAGAAGCCAGTGCAGATGAGGCAGAAGAGATTAGCGTGGATGCTGCTCAGGCATAACTTTTATCAGAGCTTGACAACATTTCTTTGGTAAAGGAAGAACAAAGAACAGCATTGAGTTGTTTTCTTTTAAAAAAAAAAACGACAAAAGTCCTGTACTGGCATTGTCCACAGAGACCATGGTTCTTGTTATGCAGTTCTCTATGGGTTTACTCCTTGGTAGCCTACATCACGTGTTTTGTTGCTCTGATTGGCCCGTAAAGATGTGAGAGACAGAACGTCCATCCAATCACACTCCTGTTGTGTGTTGTCCCTGTGCTGCACATTGTAAAAATCATAACACTTTAACAGCAATTTTAAAAAATCTGTTAAAGACAACAAAAAGGGAATCCAGCATAAATGGCTGACCACTTTGTCTGCCTTTAAAAGAAAAATTAAGTCTGTTGGCATAACTGAGTTGGAGTAATAGGGCTTAGTGATGGGAATTCCGGCTCTTTTCAGCATTGTGAATCATTTGGCTGGGCTCAGCAAAAGCCAAAAAGAGACGGCTCTTTTGGCTCCCAAACTGATCTTCATTCGAGTACCAGTTTGGCTTCATTTTACCTGCCAATTTTAGCAATGTCATAACATATGACTGATATTTGGGCATGTATTTTACACCAACTATGCTGAATTGTTTAAATTGATGAAAATATGTAATTTTTTTTAAATGTACTGTCTTCCCAAAACACCTCGCAGATTAGATGAAATCTGTTCATTGGCTGGGCGGTATGACACAACTGAAATACATGTTAGATGATCAAACAATATTCCTGAATGCATGGTGTTCCTGTGATACATAATAAAAGACAAAGACAATCTATATAAAAACAAAATTGGTGGTATTAATAATGATTTGAAACAGCTTTCAAACGAAAGCCAGCTCCTACCGTTTGTGTAGAAGAGCCGGTTCTTTGACCCGGCTCATTCACAAACGACCCATCACCAATAGGGCTTGGAAGTTGACTGGGATGATGTTTGTGTATGTGACAGAATTTTGGGACTCTGTTAGTGAGCCCAAAGCATGAGAACAGCACAGCAACGACCGGCAGTGCAAACATGACTGGATGACACTGTTCCTGTTTCCTTTTGGTCTTTAAAAAAATCCAAGAGCAGTAATCCATTTCTAGTATACAGGGAAATTTTTGATGTATGCAAAAAAATGTAGAGACTGGTAGTTCCACAAACTAGCAGTAGAGGAGAATGATTTGAGCATAAGCACAGGACATCTGAGAAAGCAACAAAAGATTTAAGAGAGAGCAACAATTTTGAGCACTAACAGGGATAATTAAAGCACAAGGAGGCAGTTTTAAGCTAAAGAGCAGGTTTTACTGAAGAAGTATGAAGAACATTCTGTGCCCAAAATCAATGTCAAGGTCTCAAAAATGTGAAAATGCATCCTAAAGTTTTCCAACAATAATGACTACATACAGAAGACATATATCGCCTGCACTTGCAGACAAATACCCTGTACTCGAGTATAGCTGCCTCCACATCTTTCATGAACCATGCTCTAGTACAATCATGCTGTAGACAACCCTCTTCAAGCCGGGTCACTTGTGTTCAAATAGATCAAATGAACAAGACTCTAGGTCAAGAGTTCTTAGCCCCAGGCCTAGGTTTCTGATTTGAAACATTCTGCACACACACAGCTTAAATGTTTGCATCATCCTCTCAGAGGTTGTTTGCCCCTAACCTTCGTGAGTCTCAGTAAACTGTGTTTTGAGCCCAGAGTATTAAAGAAGTTTACGCTCCTCTCACCTCGTTCCTTTAAGCCAAACACTTTGAATGCATATTTATCTAACCAGAAGACACACTAAACTGCCATATGCATGCAAGCAAGCAATCTATACACAGTATGAGAGCCACAAAATGACTCAACCATGCACAGATTACCTCTCATCTCTGTCAAAGGAAGGTTTTGCCTTCTGATTTTGAGACCTTTTTAGGGGCTTTTAAGTAAACTAATCTTTGAGCAAATACCACAGGCTGTTTCTGAAGTCTGAGTATAATGGAAAGTCTTAATATATGTGAATAAGAGCAAACAGACCCAACAAGAGGCTTGCTGGAAGTTTGGGATCAAAGCTTCGGGGCACAAAAGCAGAGATTTAGCATGTTAGAGTGATCGTCACTCTTTCACAGCCAACTATTGTCTCTGTGTTTCTCTCTGCAAGTTCTTTGAATTCCTGCTCCGTGTAAAACGCTTATTGTTATCCGTGGCTTTTACCGCCGCAAACCGTGTTCTTAAACATCTCTACTCTGGCTTTCAGACTCCCCTCTATTGAAAGAAAGATTAAAAAAAGAAGGGGGAGAAAAGAGCTGGGGAACATCAAACAGACTAACATTGTGGGTTCATGTTTTGCTGTTCAGTTATTGACCTGAGTGTAGTGATTCCCAGCCGCTTGCAAACACCTCTTTTTTTGTGGTTGTGTTTAAAGTGGTTGTTGGGCAGAGTTGCCGTGTATACTGGGCGTGCTCCAGGTGTATTTGTACAAGATGCCAAGTTTCTGTGTGCATAGGCAGGTTTACCTCTCATCCTTGCTCCATTTTTAGCTCCGAAACTGTCTGATGATTTTGGCATTGATGGTCCATGAGTTTGTCATTTTAGATCTGGGATTGCACAACACACAGTTTAAACTATTTTGTTTCCACGGCAGCAGCCCTGCAGTGATCACCTCCCACGATACATTAAAAACATGATTCAGAGTCGTATGGGCTGATCTCTACAAGTCCTGCAGGTGATTTAATTTAGTATGATCGATTAGACGCTGTTGCACAACGCTTCTACCTGATTGTTTCTGATAAAGATATACTTTGTAGATTACCCACAGTTTTATCTCCAGAAATCTCTTCCTCCATCCTTTGTTCATGGTGTGTGGGAGGATTGAACCTTGGTGATGTTTGGACAGCACACCTGTGCAAAGCAAGTTACACATTACTAATGGGAGTCTGTGTAAGGTTCATTCAGGTCATGGACTTCAATAATACTAAAAAAAAAGTTTTTCAAGATGGACACAATGAGAGTTGTCTAAAAATACAATCTTTTTTTTATAAGGTAGCAAGTAAAAATCCCAGTTCCCAACATTGCTGGGACTTTAAATGTAAGCAAAATAGGCAATAGTGATTTGAAAACCTTTTTCAACCAATATTAAATCAAATAAAGCACAAAAACTAGATAATTAATGTTCATACATATAACCCGTCTTATTTTTGGACATACACACACATTCTGAATTTGATGCCTGCAATATGCTCCAAAAAAGTTGGGGCAGGAGGATGTGTACCAGTCGCCTTTTCCCTTACAACACTCTGTGTCTCTGAGCTTAAGACACTAGTTGTTGAAGTATTGAAAGTACAAGTCCTTCCATTCTTGCTTTATGTACTTCTAAAGTTGCTCAACAGTGCAGGGTTGTATTCTGCACATTTTAATGAGACAGGTTCGGATTACATGCAGGTCAGTCCAGTGCCCACACTGTGGGCACTGAATGTGGCTCTTCCTGAAACAAACAAAAGTGGTTCCAAAAATATGTCATCTGGATGGAAGCACATTGTCTCAAAACCTGTATCCATCTATTTTCTTCCACTTATCCGTGGCTAGGTCACGGTGGCAGCAGGCTAAGCAAATCAACCCTGATATCTCGATCACCAGGGTCATATTGTACATCCTCCTGGGAAATCCTGAGGTGCTCCTGGGATATATAATCCATCCAGCAAGTTCTGGGTCTACCCCATGGTCTCCAAGTTGGCTGTGCTTGGAGGACCTCCACAGGAAGGCAGCCAGGAGGCATCCTGCTCACATGACAAAACTATCTTAACTTCGATGTGAAGGAGCAGCGACTCTACTCCAACCTGCACACTAAGGCTAACCTCCTGGAATCTCATTTCAACTACTCAAATCTCATTCTACTGGTGGCTACCCAAAGCTCATGGTGCTGCACCAATCCACCTATAAATCTCACGGTCCATTCTACCCTCACTCATGAACACTTAGACCTACACTAGAGTAAGAGCCCCACTGCTATCAACTGGATGTACCTTTCAGTACAGGATGTACCCTTCAGGGATGTGCAATTTACCCATGCCATGGGCACTAATACACCCTTAGATTACACTTGTGAGGGTTGCTAATCGGGCTGGGAGATTAATCTAAAATTAGATTAAATCGCAATATGGCCTACTGAACAGAAGGTGCAATACTTCTTTAACCTGAAATTGGGGAAAAAAATGCCAGTTTAAATTTTTGCAGCAGCAGCAGATTTCATACATTACATATTATGCAATCATTCAAGTGACATTTTTTAAGAATAGTCTACAAACAATCCTACTTTTTTTATTTTTGTCCTTTTTTGTTTTTAGCAATTCATGTCCAATTTACAATACGAGTCAAAATCATCACAGTTAGATATTTTTCAAAACTGTTCAGCCCTTGTTTAATCTAATATTGTGTTTGGTATAATATAGAATGATTTATTACTTGTGTTTGTTGGAAAATACATAAGATGAGGAATTTAAGGAATAATCGCTAATCAAATCGCAATACTGAGGGGGAAAAAAATGCAATTAGATTAATTTCTTAAATCGTTCAGCCCTAGTTGCTAAGTGTTTGTGATTTCTGAAACTACGTATTGCTGCCATTCTCCATCACGTCTATCTTGTAAAGGAAATCTCAGATCTTATTCCCCAACCCATCACATATGCTGATTTTTGAAGGTTGCATTGATGACAATCTGGATGGTTCTTTTCCACTTCAGCCTGGAGGACTTGACAGCCATTATTTCCCAAAAAAACATAAAAATGTGATCTCATCAGACCACGGCACACTTTCCTACTTTAGGTCTGTTCATTTCAGATGAGCTCAGGCCCAGAGAAGTCATGGCTGCTTATAGATGACGTTGATGTGTGGCTTTTACTTCCATAGTAGAGTCTTAAGTTACATTTGTAGATGCAGTGATGTACTGTTTGAACTGACAATGATTTTTTTCAAGCATTCCTGAGCCCACATATTTTAATGCATCAAAGGCTACGTTCACACAGCAGGCCTTAATGCTCAATTCTGATCTTTTCTCAGATCAGATTTTTTTGTTTGCCTGTTCACACTGCAGACAACTTCCAAAAGATCAGATACATATCTGATTCAGAACCACATTTGAAAGTGGCCTGAATCCGATTTGAAACGGTCAGATTCAATGTGACTTGCGCTGTTCACACTGTCAGAAAAAAATCAGATACGAGTCACATGTGAGCAAAAAAATCAGATTCAGGTTACTTTCAACGGCAGTGTGAACGTAGCCAAAGAAAGATGCCCCTTTTTAATGCGCTGTCACCTTACGTAGGAATTGGAAGTTACAAGCATTCATTTCAGATTTTCAGCCTTGCCCCTTAGATGCAGAGAATTCTCCAGATTCTCTGAATCTTTTGACTTTATTTTGGACTGTAGATGGGGAAATCTCTTAAATTCCTTAGAATGCATGTTCACGGATGTTGTTCATAAACTGATGGACTAATTGGACATGCAGTATTTCACAGTAGAAGTAAAGGACCACTGTTGATTGTGAACAACTGAACCTTTCAGGGATGCTCCCTTATACCCAGTCATGGTACATCACCTGTCACCAATCAGCCTACTTACCTGAGCACAACTGACATCAGGATTTACTGTGCCAAAAACAGCTGTATGACTGCTTATATCTAATTTAACTTGCTGTACAAATTACTTTAAGTTTCTGTAATTTAAACACATATGCAGATATGTTTCACACTGTGGACTTTGAGTCATACAGTAGAGACCAATGAGGTTTGATTTGGGTGTCAGTGGTGGGATCTACAGTAGATCTTTGTGTTGCAAGAACTTCATTAAAACTCCTTCAGGTCAAAATATGACTGAAATCAATGTGTGACCATGCTCTCAGGATGTGTGTAGACATGGCTGTGTAGAGCATGGCTTTGTGTCTTAATATGTAAGATTGTACTTGTTATTTAAACCCATTCGGTGTGTTTTCTCCTGTTCTGCTGGGATTAGAGGAAGATTTCAATAAGAAGACACTGACTTTAATTCCTCTAGTGCCACCACCTGCATCCACCTCCTCCACCAGGCCTTGGCAGAGCTGATGGTGCTTCCTGGCACATGTTCACTTGTTATTTTTCAAAGGTCAGAGGAAAGGATGCAGGGAAAAGTATGAGGAGGCTGTGGTTGTTGCAGCATGCCAGTGGAGGTCATGAACTGTGTTTGGAAAGTTAAAGTCTGTTTCACCTGTCTGTTAGTGTTACTGTGTGTTGTTCCTGTTTGTCAAACAGCCAGAGCAATAGAAACAACAAGAACTTTTGAACTCACACCACAACTATTTGCTGTGTTCAGGTGTTTCACCTGTGATTTGGCAGGAGGAAGATAGGTCAGATTTGATTTTTAAAGCTCTACTTCCTGATCTGTTTAAGATTGTTTTTTATCTTATCACTTACAAATAATGACATCTTAAGCAAAACAGTCGTGTTTTTTTAACTGATCAGTTTAATGTGTCAGATCATAGAGATACACCAGCAATGCAGACATGAATGCACCAAAATCTTTATTTACTGGTGTTTAATGGGCCACAGACATTCTGGTAAAAAGAGAATAAATTCCTTTAATGCCACATTTTTTATGAAAGTGCATAAAAATGTACATTAAACTTTAAAATGGAATATAATTTAGCATATGTTTACAGCTCCATAGCAGCCAGAGTGGTTAAGAGTAAAATAGATATAAAACAAATATAAAGAATACAGTTTATTCCCATTATTAGAAGCACATGCACATGGCCCCCATGCTCTGAACATGTCAATTTGTATTGTCTCTTAAGGCACATTAACACTAGGCAACCCCCCTCTCTAGCCCCTCATCTGGCCCGCACTCACACTGCTAAATGCATCCAGGCCTGAGCACGGATATGTCACACGCCACAGTCAAATCAAGTTATCTCTCATTTTCCCCAAACCACGTCATGTTACGTCACATTCCAATGCTGTGCTCCTTCATTTGCATTCGTGCCATGCTTTGGCTCACCTCGTACTTCCATGCCAGAGCCAAGGAAGCGTGCCCAAGCATAGAAGAGCAACACACTCACACTGGTCAAACGTCCCAGGCACGGTACATATTGCCTAGCTTGAATTCGCCTTTAGTTCTGAGGCCCTAACTGCAATTCAGTAATTCTCATTGGTTTGGAAACATTGGAAATTTGGGTCACAGTTTCTCACTGGGGAGCTGGGGACTGGTCCTGAGGCTAAATCAATAGAGAACCCCTTATGTAGCCTAAAGGTGCATGCCTATATGTTCCATACTTAAGATATAGAGATTAAGAAGGGTAGGGGAAATTTATAATCTTGCAAAGCAGATGGATACGCCCATTTCCTTGTTTCTCGCTGGCAAATCCATCTTGCAAAGCTCCGGTCTGAACAGTTTGGGCCCGGTTAGAAAGTGACAGGACCAATCAGCGTCGAGGGCAGTACTTTCAGGCACGACAGAATCAGGACGTAAGCAAGCAGCAACAAAAGACTTTACAATAAAGATCTTGTCTCTATCTTGAAGAGACCAGCAACACTACAAGTGTGATCTGAACAATCATCGTATGCGGTCTGACTGGTTGTCATGACCTCATGTGCAAGATCAGAAGTTGTTAAATATTTACTGAAATCATGATAAAACACTTAATAGATAGTTTACATAAAGATCCTCCAACAAATACCACTGTATGTAAGCCTATTTTGTTTCCATTTTTATTAATGAAAACAATTTACTCTTATCACTCTTCTGTCTAGTAGATGTTATTGCATCATAGTAAATTCTTGATTTCAGATTTTATTTATTCTGTGCTTTCTTTTCACAAGCAGATTTCCACCTATGAAAACACATCATACCCAGAAGGTTCTTTATACTGTGTAAAGGAACAACAACAAATGTCTGTTATAACAAACAACACAAGTAGTCAGACAGGTTTCACACAAGTTGATATGTAAGTTATTATTATGAAGCTAGTTATTGGAAATGAAAGAACTGAAGGTACTTTAGAGGTGATACATAAACTACACTCTATAAACATCCATAAAAAATGCAGAGGTCCTTTTAGTTTAACATTTGGGTGAAAATCTAAGACCTTACTCTGGATAAAAGCATAAAAAGAACCTACCAAGCTGAAAATATGATTAACAAAAACAGTGGTAAAGATGTTTTTGATCCTTTGCTGGCCAGTCTCAGCTTTAGTTTGATTTACCAAGGGGCTCCACTGATAGTGAACCACAAGCTCAGAGTGGCACTTACCCTCCAAAGCCGGTTACACACTGCCACGCGGTAACTACCCTGAAAACTGCCTCCCTGCTGGAGGAGTCCCCCAAAATGCCGAGCGTTTTTTAAAGTGGCTGCTGCCACCGCTGTACAAGGCAGCTATGAATTAGAGGTGCCCCAGTGAATGTCACAGCAGAGCCCGCCCACAAGTCCATCATAACTCCCCTCCCCAAAAACACATAGAGTACCTCACAATAACTGTATAGTAACATGTATAATGTTCTATAAAACTGAGGGAAAAATACAGTTTCGTCATCAAAATAATTCCCCCTAGAAAATATGTTTCAATGGTTGGTTCCACAATTTTTCTTCTGGTTGTCTTTGTACGACGGTAGAGCCGTGTTGTGGAGCTCAGGCTATTCGGACACCAAAATTATGAGCTCCTCCATTGTTTGCTTTGACCTGCGATGCCTGCTATTTCCGGGTTGTCTCCCTCCTTTGATGTGATTGGCTGCTGCCAGAAAGCTCAACGCACTGAACTCCGAGCAGCAAGGCAAAATCTGTGGATTTTGCCCTGCCGCAATGACTGACGCAATGACTGGAGGCGGTGAGTTGCCACGCGGCGGTGTAAAAAGACTTAAGGCATGACATATGTTCTCTTGCTCTGATTGGCCTGTAATGAATGTGACGCACAGAAGGTCCATCCAATCACCCTCGGAGTTTTATTTTGAAAGATTCTGTCCTTTGCAAGCATCGTGGATGGGATGTTGCCTAGATGGATGTGAAATACATCTCATACTGCTGACATGCGATGTGCCAAGTTATTTTTTAGCACACTTTTATTGATTTTATGTTTCAACTCCAGAGGTTTTTACCTATTTCTCTTGACCTGATGATCCATAATGGCCTCTATATTCCAATGATTTATTCTTTGTTTTACTGAAAACCACCTTTAAGCTGTCTATTTAACTTAATAAGTTGTTTTTCATGATGTTCCCTCAGGAGAGCAACATGTTTTCATGACTAAATTAGAACTGGACAGTATGGTTGAAATGAGTGTCACCTCTCTGACCTTGTGCATCTTTGTAAAGTGACATATATACACAGAGATAAATTTAATAAAGCTGCAGGCTCATAAATTAGATGTAGCTTCCTTCTCAGTGAAACCATGGTGATTGTTTATGTCTGTTTATGAATTGTTTCACCTAAATAGCTGCTGCTTAATTCACCTGAACGTTCATTTTCTTCCTGTGGCTGCAGGTTGCCACCGCTAAACGGCATGTTGCCCTCTGTTTGCACCTGAGCTGCCAGGTTGCATCAGACAGACAGACGAAAAAAACGCAAACACTCACTCACGTTGGCAGAATGCACCTCAGCCGGCACCGGGCGATGGGTTATGGCATGCCTGGGTTTTATAGGAGCGTTTATAATGGGAGACTCTGAGTTTCACCCTGATGCAGGGCGAGAACTCTCCCAGGAGTTCACAAAGGGTTCGCCAGCCCACGGTTCTGCGTGTGTGTGAGTGTGTTTAACACGAGTGTGTGTGTGCGTGAGTTGGAGTTTGCACAAATAAACAGGCGAGCCACAGAGTGATTATGCTGTCAACTGCTGCTGAGTCATTCACATCTCCACCAACTTAATTAGAGGTGGCAGAGCATACCTGGCTCTTTACACACACATAAACACCCATACGCACACATACACAATCACATACAACACTGAAAAATTACACAGAGCTAGACAAATGCTATATATAAATAAACTTGCGTGCCATCCATTGGTGTACACTCAACACTTTGATAGAGTTTGACATCATCATCCGAGGTGCACACACCTGCAGCGCTGAGCACTTCACTGTCGCCGTCTCTCAGGAAAACCCCACGACTGCTCACTTAAAGGCGTTTCTTACAACAGCAGAAACTTCTGATAAATGAGAAAGAAACCATGAGATGATGTGTACTACAGGGAACCGCCTTTAAATCTGCCCTTTTAAAAACTACTCCTTATAGCACATTTTGCCATTACAGATGTTTCTTTTCATCCAAATTTTTGTTAAAGACAAATTCAACTTCAAATCAGAATCTACAGCAGCGTCCAGACAATATCATGTGCCTCAGTGGTTCCAGGCGTCTTCCTTCATGGCTGTCCTCCTTATATTTAACAAAGCTGAGCCTCAAGGACCAACATGAAATAAAAAATGAAACATTTCTAACAAAAATGTATTTTAATATGAATTGTTTTTTATTGGTAAAACTCACAGCAGAAGAAACCTGTGCACATTTGTTCTTATCAGAAGATACATGTTTAAATCAGTGGTTCTCAGCTAGTGGGGTGAAACCAAAAAGTGGGTCACAGCCATCAGTCACAGTTCATCTTTAAATGAATCTGATTGGCTGAAAATGGTCAGAAAGTTGGGACACAGTGTCTCACTTTGGAGGATCCTGATGCTAGACTTGTCAGCAATGGATGGATGGAGAACTAAGATTGGGCAGAATCCATTTTTATCACCATTAAACCTTCCCAAGAGTCTTGGTTGTGCCAAACTTCTTCTGTTGGAGAATTATGGAGGCCACTGTACTCTTGGAAACCTTCTGCAGGCAGTTCCTTTGACCTCATGGCTTGGTTTTTGCTCCGATATGTATTGTCAGCTGTGACAATAGAGGTGTGTGCCTTTCCAAATCATGTCCAATCAATTTAACTTACCACAGGTGGACTCCAATCAAGGTGTAGAAACACAGGGATAAAAAACAAACAAACAAGAAAACTTTGTCTACATTATGTGCTTTGCCTTTAACACTGCATGGCAGAACCTGCATCCAGCTGGACTTGAAGCACTTTGTGGCGCTCACTGATGTCGTTTCTTCTTTTCTGGATCTTTGCTTGAGTTGTTCTTTGTATGTCGCTTTGGATAAAAGCACCTGCTAAATAACATTGTAACACATTGGTATAGGTTCTTAGTTTCTTTGACGGTGGATGTCTTCCGTTTCCCCCTCGATTATGTGATAAACATTCGTGTCACTTTTCTCCTGACCTGTTTCTCCCACTGAAGCTGAGCACAGCACTGACGAGGAATCCCCGGGGGACGTGTAGAAAACTATCTCAGCAGCAGATTACACGAGTCCAAACACTTCTCTTTGTCCTTGTGCTGTTGTTGGCGATTAGATGATGGGGTTTACAGTTTCTAGAAGGTGTGATCAGCCCCCTTCTCTGTTCAGTCTGATGTATCATTACATAACAACCCCCTTTAGGAGCACACAATGCCCTGCGGTTATTTTGTCACCAACACCGAGGCACACCTACTGTACAAGGACTTTGAATGTACATTTATGTTTTTTTATCATGTGTTCACAGTGGATAAATGTGTTGATTCTTTATTTAAGAAAGCTTGGGGGGATCATAAAAACTGAGCTGGTTACCAAAAATAAACACCATCTGAGGCAAACTGTCAACACTTTCTACTAACAAAGATGTTTTTCTCAGGTTAAGAGGAACGTCTCAGTGACTTGTTTAAGCTGGAAAAGCTTGGTTGGAAAATAAATATTTTTTTTTGCTATTAAAATGTTTCTGTTTAAATGGAATGAGATATATTGGATTAAAGTTGCTGTGAACATGTGAAAAGACAGAGCACTATGAGTGACTGATGATGGACTCATGGACATTTAAGGTGGCTTTCACACTAGGGGTCTTGGTTAATAGCAGAGCTTTCTGTCACATTGATCAGGGGTTCTCAACATTTTCAGCCCGCAACCCTCAAAATTAAAAGGTGCCAGAGACCAGGGACCCCTACTGTACATGAAGGTGGTGGAACACAACCATGCACATTCAAGAACAGTCATGCAGACAAGGCCGCCCATAAGGGGGGCACAGGGGGAGCTTCCTGTCAGACTGGGGGCCAGTGGAGGTCAGTAAAATCATGGTCTACTGTAAATTTAAACTGTTATATAACCTAAATAATAACCACTCTTATCAAATAAAGAAATCTATATTTTTTATTCTCTGTGCCATAGTAAATGGGATTTTGAGTAGCAACAATGTTTAAGAAGTGGCAACAATTGTATAAAGGTGGCAAAAGATCATCAAAAAACTGCAAAAATCGTTATAGTGTCAAAAACAGGTATAAAAAGTGATAAAAGAGGATTTAAAAGTGACCAAAATTGGTGTAAAGTGGCAAAAGTGTAATTTTAAACATTTTCTTAGTTTTTTTTTAAGACACCTGGAGACCCCCTCTCAGGCCCCATCCATCCAGAGATGAATTCAGGAGTATATGCAAAACTTTTTTGTCATATCTGCGTTTTTCCATACAGACACGGCATTTTGGGAGTCGTAAACGCTACTTTTTGAAACTGGGTCCCAGAGTGAACAAATCTGTAAACGCTTACCGTTTCATCTCCATGTGGACAGCCAACCACATCTTTCTTGAAACGATTACGTCTCACACATAGCGTAGCCCACCTGTGCCGCATGTGCAAGTTGAACTAAAAAATCAATGGCGGATTACAGGGTCTGGTTCATGTTGCAGAAGCTATTGAGCTTATTATGGCTTTTACAGAAAAATCTGACGCTCTTTTACCACCACGGTGAACAGCATACATCAGCGGTTCTTAAATCCACCTCAGAGAGCAACCAGAAGAGCAACCAGGAGAAAGTTTGTGGCAGTTTTCTGTTATCTTCTTTTCTCTCTTTTGGTGCTTTTCTGTGGAAGCGTTACAGCGCCACTTACAGGCTTGGCATATATACTACAGTGTTTTCAATGGTTCCGTGCATACACCGACATTTTCTGAAATTATAGCGTTTATATTGGGTGAATATTCCTCTGTTCCTCCCAGCATAGTGAGTATTCTTGCCACAATTCACTTTCATTCTATTACGCTTCGACTCGTCTCCTTGACCGGGCGTGCGACTTTCAAACTCTATAAACTCCAAAACAGAATAGAAACACACCCAAAAATGCTGCTGGGATTGAAGTAACTCATGTCCGCCATCTCCTGGTGTAAAGTGGTAACAGCACTGACCTCTGCCATTAGCCCTATCTCTCAATAGTACAGACTCTTTAAAAAATTCCTGGATCCAGACGGTGATCTGGATCACTCCCAAAATCTAATCAGCTCTTCCTTATGCCATTTCTGACATTTCTTGAAATTTTCATCAAAATCCGCCCATAACTTTTTGAGTTATGTTGCTAACAAGCTAACAAATGAACAAACCCACCCGATCACATAACCTCCTTGGGGGAGGTAATAATACAGATTCTGTCAATTCAAGACTAACATACAAAAGACACCAAATAACTTAATATGACTGGTGGTAAAAAGAGAGATTAAATGTTATTTGTCTGTTTATGTGATGCATTCTTATTTCAGAATTTAAACAAATAGTTTCCAGATTATTATTCCTCTAAAACGATGCTGTGGTTTCATCATGGTAGCAGTAGTGCAGCTGTAAATACCTTTTAACCATCCAGATGTATTACCTTGTAGTGTGCCCTGTGAATTAAAGACATAATAACCCTCAGAAAATTTATAATGTCTGCTTTTTGAATCGTAAACCAAAGTGAGGCAGGGCTCTGTTTCGCATTTCAAATGTTCAATTACACCGAGCATTTTTCATAACTCCTTGTCTTGGGTTCTCTCTGGGTGTGGGTGGAAACACAGAGAACAGTCCACCTAAAATGTAAACAGCAGTTTCTCATTTCTGTGCTTTAATTTCAATGTAAACCAAACCAATCGCTCCCCTGCTCACGCTCAAACCACCAAACTTGATGGTTTCTTGGTGTTCCTTGCCCTAGGCCACCCATTTGGCACATCGTCCCCCTCTGTGTGGCTCATTACTGCGGGTCGCAGAGGAAGAAAAGAGACACAAAGCACTGTTAGACTTTCTTCTTTTATCTTGTTTTATAAAGAAAACTCTGAGGTTATATGATTGTTTGCTTTGCTTCCATCAGACCTGGCCTGGTAAACTCATGTTACAGTTTGTATTTTATCATGTTTTTTCATTGTGAATTGGTCAAAGTATATAGCTTAACCTTAGATTGAAAAACTGTTTAAAATGAAGGAAAGAGAAACATGATAAAAAATTTTACTTTAGTTTGCTTACTGATTGTTGTTTAAACCGTCAAAAATACTGTTCTCCATGTATGTACAGTAGCATACTACTGGAACTCCTTTACTGTGATATTTACGCACAATTATGACTAACAGTTCTGATGATAATTATACTGCCAATGTTATGATAACTGTGGGGAAATTTTCATCCTGGTTGTCATTAATACAGGTAAAAGTTCTCCCTGTAGTTAGCACTAACCCAGCCATGTTAAAATGGGCCGTTGTCATGAGAAATGCTTGATTTTTGGTTTCACAAAATGATTTGGAGGCATCTTATACTGACATTTCAAGTTCTCTAAACTTTCTTTGTTTAAATGTGCACTACACACAGGAATTTGTAGACAGGAGCATTGATTTAGCTCCAGCATCCAGTAAGTAACACGCACCTTTTAGCAAACCATGCAAGGGCAGAGCAGGCAGAACAAACTGTTGGGATGCAGCAGGTCTACAGGGGAGGGCAACTTAAGTTGGTATTAAGCTGGGGTGCAAATAGAAATGCTTCATTTAGTGAGCTCCACATAGAATTAAAGCATATTGGAGCTACTTTTTTAGTGCACTGAATGGGAGGATTTACTATTTACTCAAGTACGTTTGAATACATTTCTTTGTTTTTTAAAAATCCATTTACTAACAAAATTTTACAGAAACAATTGCAGCCATTGCTGGTTATCAATTTCTTGCAAACCAAGAACAACGATGGTTCTTGGCAGATATGTTTGTATTTTCTTTATGTTCACAACTTGTAGATATTTGCTTGCTTTCACTAACCTGACACGTCAGATGGATGTGTTTCACACATCCATCTGGAAAACCTTAAATACTAAGTTTTTGGGACAGGGCAGAGGCTTTGAAAAAACTCAAAGTGTGATTGGATGAACTTTCTGTCTGTCACATCTGTATGGGCCAATCAGAGCAACAAAACACATAGCCGCAACAGAGGTGCATGTGTGCAGCTACTGAGGTATAATGCAAACCATGGCGACTATAAACATGCCAGTACATGACTTTGTCGTCAAATGGAACGCAAACAACTGTGAAATATGTATTTGCAGATGAACGTGACGTCATTTCAAGTTCCGACCTCCAAGGTAAATGGAACACAACAATCATATGTGTATATTAAGTCTACGGGTGAGCCCCTTCCGAGGAGTAAACTCCAAAGAGAACTGTATAACGCGAACCGTGGCAACTGTGGACATGTCAGTGCATGACTTCTGTCGTTTTTGAAAAGAAAACAACTCAATGCTGTTTCTTGTTCTTCTTTCTACGAAGAAATGTCATCAAGTTCAGATAAAACTGGCACTTTAGCAGCATCCATGCTAAGCTCTTCTACCATATCACCGGCCTCTTGTTGCTACTTGCTTACGTCATGACTCCGCCGCGCCTGGAAGTACTGCCCCTCGTCTCTGAATGGTCCTGTCACTCTAACCGGGCCCAAACGGTTCAGACCGGAGCTTTGCGAGATGGATTTGCCAGTGAGAAACAATGAAACGGGCCTATTCAAAAACACCTTATTTTGAATAAGTTAGCCCAAAATTAGGTGTTTTTGGTCTGTTCCAGGGGTCAAACTTGATCGTCCTAGTCTTTGTTTGAATTCATATCAACCAAAACAAACCTGACTTTGGGCCCCAATGGCACTCTGAACAGGGACCGGGCCCCTAGCGTGACAGCCACCTACGTGAGGGAGGAGTATGGCCCCTGGGGGACCTGTTGCCCAACACTGGTCCTTGCCAGCCCGCTGTACTCAAAAGACACAAGATGGCACTAGCTGCAGTACAAAATATGAAGCTTGAAGGTAAATATCAGTGATGTAAAAGTGACTACGTTCACCTTTTAAACACAGTCAGTGAGCGCAGCCCTAAAGGTAACTTTAAGCCTGGTAGTAGTTACAAAGAGTTCAGGAAATACTTAAAACACAAAAGGTTTAAGAGTACCTGACACAGCCTGAGCCATAGGAACACAGCTTACAGTACACACTGTACTCTCACTTTGACCTCAGCTTTTATTCTCAACTCTGTTCAAAATAAAGGGCATCAACTCTCTCTGGAGACGCCACTTACTGGGTGTGACATTCATATACATACATACAAAAAGTGACACACTGGTAGACATGACCCACTTCACACGGATACACAACTAAGTCCAGGATGTGGCGTATTACATAATGTGCTGTATCAGACACAGATCACTTGTAATCCTCTCTTTAGATGAGTACAGAGAGAATCCAGGACAATTATTTATGAACTAACACGACAGGAAGATCAACCTGTGCTTGTTTGGAAAGCTGCAGACTATTACTGTAATCTTTTACTGCCCATAGGGACATAAATATCTTTATTGCATTAACCATTTGCTTTTATTTCTATTTGCACAGATAATGGGATCAATACACAATGGGAACTCACGCTCTTGTAAAAATTATAAAACAAACACGCATAGCTGCAGCGACACTCTGCCGTATTTGATCGCCTAAGCTCTAAAACAAACTTTTCCTGAATTACACAGCTATAAAGCAATCAGCGGGAGATAGCATGAGCTGCATTATCAGCCTATTGAGCAATTCTTCCCCTCGCCGGGTGTGTTGCCACTGTGTTGGCCTAGGCCTGCAGGTCATCTGTCTCTTTGTCAACACTGATAGTGCTTTCACAAGGCAGAGAGCCGCCCTGCGCCTGTTAACCGACCTCTAATGGAGCGGCTGACACTGTAAAGCCATCGCACACACGCAGCTACTGGGTCTGATAAGATCACTGTGAGGCTGGTACTGATTTCTGTGGAGACTTAAAGGTGCAATACGTACATTTGGGGAATTTTCATGGTCAAATGCCAGAATCAGTTTAAAAAATGGCTAAAGCTGTGTGATATATTTTTTTAAGTAATAATTTTACCTTAGTATTACAACTGTTTTCAAAGCAATTCTTCATTTTTTTTAAGCTGTTATTGTTTGTTTCTTGTTATGGCAGCTTCATGACAGAGCTGTCACATTTTATCATTGCTGTGGAAGTGCATGAAAGACTGCTGAGAAAGAAAGCTGATGTTCTTTTGCTGCATGTACACAAACTCTTTGGTAAGATAAGGAAAGAATATTTTGGCCTGATCCAAACTCTGCTTCTGCACTGCTTCTAACATTTTTCTCCATGTACAGATGTATATTTACTTGTGACTTTCAGCAGTGGATGAAAACAGGAGTCCTTGTGAATGTGTCTGTTTAGTTTTTATTATGTTGTCAGATACATTCATCAGATTTGTATTTGATAAAAAAAATAATACAGCTGAAAATCACCAGCTTAAAAAGTCTTACTGTACACATTTACCAAGTTAGGTAACCTTTAAACATGTGATACAGTCAGTTGATCCTGTATTGACTGTGTGGTCATCATATGTGTCAGCTTTATCGTTCATGGGTGATAAATGGCATTAATGACAGACTGTAAATGAATTAGCATGAGGACAAAGATCAACACTTTATCATAATACATGATAATACTTTACAACAGGGACTCCCAGTGTGTGCAGAAAGTTCAACAAACCCAAGGCAGGTTTAGTGCTCTGCAATGTTACATAACATCAATGAGATTGTTCAAATTCTGCTTTATTAACCTAATTTTATTCCCCTTCTTCACCAATGTATTCAGCTGCAGACACACCAAAGGGAAAACATGAACAAAGTTGAGTGCAAAAATGTATGCAAACTAAAAGACCCTGTAAAGTAAAATCTGAAATTTGTGTCTTATCACAATAGATATGTTGGAATATGGTTGCTGTAAACATGAAAACACTGAGATCTACATGTGACTGAATTTTGAATTTAGACCGTTAAAAAGTTTTCACCTCTTTTCTGGCTTGGTTTAATGTGGGCGGGGCAAGTATGTGGGCTGGTGATGTCACAAGAAGTGGGGAATGACCCCGCCCCTCTAGCGCTACAATATAACAGAGCAGTTTATCTCAGTCCAGTCTGTTGTTAGCTGATGTCACTGCCTTTATTGAAAGTTAACAGGCGGTTAAATGCTGTTTTTCTGTTCACTGTGCACTATGATCATAAGGTCAACATTCAGATCATAACATTTTTTAAATCTAAAAAGATCGCACTTCTCCTGAGTGGACGTGGCTTTAGCTCACACCATCCTGGAGCAGATTTTACTGCATTTTTCATGATTTTTGAAGCTTAATTTCACTTACTTAGAAATGTTTTATTTGACTGAAAATTCACCTGGGGGTTCATAACACAGTGACCTGTCATACAACAAACCAAAATAAAGATTTATTTTCACTTTACAGGGTCTTTAAAAGTCCTCAGGGGTTAGCGCTGTTGCCTCACAGCAAGAAGGTTCCTGGTTTACTTCAGGGCCTTTCTGTGTGGAGTTTGCATATTCTCCATGTGCATGTGTGGGTTCTCGCTGGGTACTCTGGCTTTATCCCACCACCAAAGGCATGCATCTCAGGTGAATTGGTGACTCCATATTGGCCGTAGGTGTGAATGTGAGCGTGCCTGGTTGTCTGTCTCTATATGTCAGCCTGGAGATTGAGTGGCGACCAGTCCAAGGGGTACACTACCTCTCACCTAATGACAGCTGAGATAGGCTCCAGCGCCCCACGACCTCCAATGGGATAAGTGGTGTAGAAAATGGATGGATGGATAAAAGTCCTCAAATCTGACTGGTCTTTCCAGGATGGCAGTACCCAGCTGAAAACTTACAAGGAAACCGGACCATCTGTTAGCCAGAAATCTTCACTCAAGTTACGTGACACCTTTTAGTTTTTAGGATTACTCCAGAAAGAGAAAGAAAGTGTTCATTTAGACACTTGATTCCAGCAGCCTTCAGTGGCCAATCATACCAAGTAGGGGTGGAGTAATGATACTACAGTATTGATGTTTACAAAGTCCTCTTTTGGTATCACTTTTTAAAAAGTATCGATACCAAATGAGTTCTTTAAAGTCACTCATTTCATCGGTCCTCGGTCTTCTGTTGAACTGGAAGTTGTTTCTGATCTGCCATCTTAAAGACCGTCCCAAAGACCCTTAGCTGGTCTGAAGACAGAGGACTGAGATTTGAAGACCGATGAACGGAGACGCAAGAGAGCAGGCTTCCCGGAACTCTTTTTACTGAGAGAGATGCCCCCTAATTGGCTATCACTTTCTGATTGGACGTTGCTACACAGTTGACGTAAATGAAACTTCACAACACCAGGAGAGATTAATAACGGAGGAGAAAGGGAGTTTATAACAGACGATAAACGGACTATACACAGAATCTAAACATCAGCAGTTTTAAAAGAGTCACTAACTGATGGGGTGGGATTTAAAAAGCAGTTGAAATAAATATTTACAGTGAAATAAATAAAATAAATTTGATAAAATAAATATAAGAGAGTGAAGGACTATGGAGTTTAATATTTGTGCCAGGAAGGAGGGGCAGTGAGACACAAATGCAGACAACAGGTTTCCAAAAGTTATCCAAAAAGGATAACCACTTAATTTGGAACGATCATTAGGAGGAGGGGCAAGAAAACCAAAAACTATATGTTGCTAAACAATAACTCAAAAGTTCCTGTTCTAAATAGTGAAGAAACTTAATCACTGCTGCCCAGCAGCTGACAACAAACTGAAACAAACAGGGAGACTGAGAAAACTCAACAATGAAATGCAAAGTCCTCTAGACCAGTTTGAAAAAAAGGAAACCAGTCTGAGTTCTAACCCTCAGCACTGACACACAATGATCTTCACGTGACTGGTAAACTAAGGATTCTTACTGACAGTTACAGAAATGGTTATGCAAACTCTTCCATGAAAACACACACAAGAAAACCCAGAGAGATACCCTCAGTATCTCTGACGGTGAGATAATGACTCAGCAGAGTGCTGCAGCCCAGGAGTACATAAAAGTTTGCTACACCTGGTCCCAATCAGTGGCAATCAGCCACACACACCTGGCACTGCACTAACTGACTGGCACTCAGTGAGTTACCAGGCTGATCTTCCTCACAGTTTGATTTGTTTTCTGCTTCACCAACATAAAACATGTTAAAGTTAATACTAGAAAGGAATCAGATCTAAATCTTCCCTGTAGTAGTCAGTTATTTCTGTTTATTAGATCATAAGGAGAATTCAAGTGTCTGCTAAACGGAAAATAAATGTATTTAGGTTTGTTGTATGACAGGTCACTGTGTTATGAACCCCCAGGTCAAATTTCTGACAAATTTAACATCTCTAAGTTTATAAAATTACGCTTCAAAATCATGAAAAATGAGGCAGTAAAATCTGCTCCAGGATGGTGTGGGCATGTCTGTTGAATGAGCTGAAGCCACGCCCACTCGGGAGAAAACAAATCCTCTCAGATTTAAAAAAAAAAGTTACAATCTGAATTGAGGAAAGCACTCTCGCTGTTAGCCTGCCTCTTGACCTTTTTTTGACCTTAGAAGAAGAGACAGTCTGTTTTCTGGCTCAAATCTCTGTTATGATGCTTTAAATGATCCATAGACCACTGTGGCTGATAGATTTGGCAAATTTACCTCACAATGAACAGAAAAACAGCATTTAACTGACTGTTAACTTCAATAAAGGCAGTGACATCATCTCACAGAACGTACTAAGATGAACTGCTCTGCGATTTTATATTGTAGTGTTAGAGGGACGGGGTCATTCACCACTGTGGGCTCATGACATCACCAGTCCACATATTTGCCCCGCCCACATTGAACCAAGCCGGGAAAGAGGTGAAAAACTTTCTAAAGGTCTTAATCCAGAATTCAGTCACATGTAGATCTCAGTGTTTTCACGTTTACAGCGACCACATTCCAACATATCTAGAGTGTTAAGACACAAAATTTGGATTTCACTTTACAGGGTCTTTAAGGTTTGATGGAGCAGCGGTCTGTCTGTCAGAAGGAAATATGTTTTAAATTCATCATGGGGTCATTAATTTTATATCAGACTGATCGTTAGTGAGTGTAAGGTTTGATCATTAGCCTTCACATTGAACAATTCGGCTAATAACTAATTTCATAAAAAGCAATTTGCTGGTTGAAAGACTTTTATGTTTTTTTTAACAAGCTGCAGGTTTCTTTTCATGTTCAGGTGTCTTGTTTTTCTTACTTCCGATCAGAAGTGGAAAATGGAACGTCTCCCAAAGTCGTATTTAGAACTCGTTCTTTCACAGAGCACCCTGACCTCGACGACGCAACATGGCGGCACAAAGCATTAAGTGTAATGAAAAATTAAATTTTGACCTGTTTTCAGAACCTTTTGCTATTTCTCAGTGCACTTGGTCCTTTGGTCATTCGTTTTTATGACAGTTTAATGGATGGTGATGTTGAGGGATCTCATATTTTGGCTGTTTCATTGTTGATGTTTTACAAAAAAAAAAAAAAAAAGAAAAAGAACTTGTATAAATGATGTGCTTTGCCTTTAACACTGCATTGCAGCACCTGCATCCGATTGGACCTGAAGCACTTTGTGGCACTTACTGATGTTGTTTCTTCTTGTCTAAAACTTTGCTTCTGTTGTTCTTGCTCTTGAATGTATATCGCTTTGGATAAAAGCGTCTGCTAAATGAAATTGTAACATTGTAATTGTAACATTTTTAGAAATTTTAGACAAAGCACTACCCTGCGGTTGCATGCAGTGTTCAGTGCCAGTCTTTTAATACATGAAGTACTGCACAATGTGTTGGTTTAAAGGCTCAACATCTAGTAAATCGTCAATGTTGTTTAAAAAAAAAAAAAAATGACTGGCTAACACAAGAACAGTATCCGTTGTTTTTCCAGCTTGTCGTGGTAATGACGAATGTAGCGCAAACAACTGGGAAATCCATTTTTTTAGACGAAAGTGACATCATACCCAGTTCCGACAAAGCCTGTGTGACGTTAGCCATTTCAATACAATAGGAGGACTCACACAGCGTCTGAAGCCAATCTGCAAGCTTCCATACTGAAATCGCTGTCTCAAACAAACTTTGGATCAACCTAACAGCCCACCCTCTAACTCGACTTCCTGTCAGCTTGCTAGCTAGCATTCTGGTTGACAGAAACGTAGCTTCTGCCTGTCAAGCTATCTGTCAATCAAATGAGACGCACCAATCAGTGTGCAGTGAGGTTTTTGAAGACATTAGCTAATGAGACATGTTTCGTTTTTTTAAACCAGGCTGTAAACCAGTTTATTTCTAGTGTAAAAAGTGGCTTTTTAACATGTGTACGCAACTTCCAGTGTCCCTGCAGCCAGCCTCAAGGGAACACTCGCCACATTGCAATCGTTTGCACTTCCGCACTTGCCTCATTTTTCAGGACTGGAGGTTGCTGCTTGAGAAAAACAAGTCATCAAAGATTTTCATAGAAATATTTATCCTTTTATGTTTCTATGATTTGGTCTTCATGCATTTTGAAGGCCAGCCTTAGGGCTAGCTGCCGTTAGCTTGATCCAAAGTTCACTTGTGACAGCAGTTTCACTATGGAAGCCCCCACAGATTGGCTTCAAGAGCTGTTTGAGTCCGTCTATTGTAAGCAGTCAGCTGACGTCACACAGGCTGTGTCCAATTCTTTCTCCATATATGGCTTTTCTTGAATTTTTGCTTGAAACTAGTGCTTATAGCTCAACAGTTTGTCTCCAATCTGAATTTTTTTTATGTGCAAGTCTGGGCTCTAATTTTTAGTTGTGTTTGTTTACTTTCTACCTGCTTGCACAATTTCTGAATGGCCTGGGTACATCTTTATTTTTGCTTCAAATGTTTTCCTTTAAAAGTTTGTAGTCTAATATTTTACTCTTTATTGGTATCAGAATCAGAATCATTTTTTTTGTCATTGTACAACGTACAATGAAATTGTTTTTGCAGTTCCATTTAGTGCTCGAGCAGTTTCTCATTAAATATTGAAACTGCTCTGGGATATGTGCTGTCCTTCAGTCTGTCAGTTTTGGTTCTTATTGTCCTGAACCGTCTTATGGAGGGTAACAGTTGGAACAGGTGATGTGCTGGGTGGGATGAGTCCTTCAGGATGCCCAGGGCCTTCCTGTGGCAGCGGGACCTGAACAGCTCCTCTAAGGAGAGGAGAGCACAGCCTGTGATTTTCTGTGCTGTGTTGATGACCCTCTGGAAAGAATATCAGTATCAAATTGAAAATAAACTTGGTATCGCCCATCCCTAATACCAAGAAAGTTTGTTTTTTTTTCCCGTCTTACCACCCATCTGTACATAAAAATCTGAAATGTCTAATAAAAAGCACTAGTTTCAAGTGTTCATAGCAAGGAAGAAAACAGAAAAAGAGTTAAAATCACAGGTTTACAGCTCCTTTCATCAACTTAAGGCCTTAAATAAATTAAAAACACAGGAGGCAGTAATGTGAAATGTGTTGACCCAGTTTGAAATGTTAAAACATTGACTAATAATTAACGTGAGGTAACTTTATTGCTCTCCTCTAATCAGGGTGAGGTCAAGGTCAACGGCAAATTGTACTTGGATGTGAAACATTTATATAAGGCTCTCTTTTGTGTGATTATGTGATTGACAGTGCTGGATTTTATCTGATCCTGTTATCATGTATTAATGAGTGACTACTCAACATTACATTCTTTGATTTGATGCATCAGTCACAGAAGAAGGCTCAGATGTCAGCTTTAAATGGATCCTCTCAAAGTTGCAAAACTGCCATACTTAGACTGTGTGTTGGCATCGCTAATCTCTAGAGAACTGGGTTATTCTGCAACATCACAAAGAATGTAAACAGAGCGACTTGAGCAACAGAACCAGGTTGCAGAATTCATTCACAAGCTCAGCAGTGTGAGATTAGCAGCAGCAACACAAACACCTGAAGGATGATTCAGGCGATCAGAGAGAGATTATGGTTCAATGTGTCACAACAGCAGGTAGTGTGAAGTAAACGTAATGACTGTTGTTCTTCTTACAGCGTTTGATTAGCTCATATTCAACCAACATGGATTCTGCAAAGAGGTTTTACAAGAGCCTTACCTACATTTGATCCACATTTTAATGACCAAGGAATAGCCTTTGTTGGAGTTTGACCTGGAAAATATACTGAGTTTTGAATGTGTTGATATATTTTCAAATGAGACACAGTAAGACAATACTGTTTCCGTCCAATTAGACTATGTTAACTTAAAAACACCTGAAACATCTTAAAGTAGTGCCTTTAATAGCACACAGCTGTATCTAAATGACGTTTTCCAGCAGTTATGACTATTTATTTATTTTTAACTATGTTGTTATTCTACTTCTACACTTTACATAAATACCCAAATTTGGTTGTGTTTTGTGACAGGATTTCTCAGATGATTAATGGAAATGTTAAGTGGGATAATCCAATAGGCCGGCCTATTCAATTAGTGGCCTGGGGGCCACATGCGGCCCAGAACCAACCCCCAAGGGGCCCAGTGGTCATGCCAGAGATGCAGAGGGTGAACTTGTTTGGCAAGTTTTCATCAAGATTTTGAGAAATTACCCCATTATCTTGTGAAAAGCAAAGTTGTTTTTGCAACAAGAGACAAATTAGTTGAAATACTGAGAAATCATTTACATTTAGATCAAAGAGAGTAAAAATAGCATGTAAGGATGCATGTCCACTAAAGACTGCACTAATTCTCAGACCTTTCACCACCATTTTTTTGGGTCCCAATCCACCAGTTGAGAACCGATGCTTTAGACCAACCGTGTTCTCTCTTTCTGTAGTTTTTCTGTTATCTCTTATCAATATGATCATGGAGATTTTATCATGTCAGAAAAACATATATATATATATGTTATCAAAATGTAGCCAAAGTACAATTTAGTTGTAGATTATATGCGATTTTTGATCATTATAAATGAAAAATTGTGCAGTATTGGGTTTTTTGGGACTGTTTCTTTGTCCATATCAGGCATTTCTAGCTAGTTGTTCATTATCTTAGTCAAAAATATCTTTATTTTGCTGATTTAGTTTTTCCTAAAGATCAGATTTAAGTCCAACCACAGTTTAATCCAGCGTCTCCCCTCTCTGCTGCATGGAGTGTTGTTCTCATCCTGACCAGGGACAGATCCAGTGGTAGCCTGGGCCGACCAGGGCCCCCCTAAAAATACTGGTTGGCCACCCAAAATCCTTAACGGTGTTCGGCTTCTTTCCTTTTCAGCCTTTAATGGAAAGTTGTGATAATCACTGTTTTTGTCTTTAATCACCTTCAAACACTGAGGGTCTTTTAACCTACCTTAGATTTATTTTACTTGGTTCCAAAACATTTTCTATCGACTCCTTTCTATAACTTTTGGTGTATTTGGTGAATGCCAGTTCTTTGTAATTGAAGCTCAGCAAATTCCTATATGTGATGTTGAATACCAGTAAACTCTTTTGCTCTAGTAAAACCGAGTCTTTGTTAATGTTTGAGCAGCATACACAATAGTGAGCTTTTAATCCTAAGTAGCCACACCTTAGAGCATTTCTGTCTCGATCCTATTCTTAATGAGACCATAATTTACCATATTAATCAACAGAGAAGGCATGGAGCAATTTATTGGGACAATAAACCTGGCAGGAGAAATTTTAAGTAGGTAATAAATCAGAAAAGAGTAGGGTGACTTTGTGGTGACTTTATGACCATTTTAGCTCACATCTAGTGAAGTCGCCCCCTGCTGGCCATGTGAAAGAAATCATGTTTCAGGCACATTTACATTGGCTTCACTTTGAAACTAGAGGCACTGTCTACTTCTTATATTCTGAAAAATGTCTGCCTACAATCTCAACAATTTAAAATCAGTGTATTCATTAACCATACAATTTAACAACGTGAAACCGAGGCCATCAAAAGTGCTTATCACATCTTCAAAAAAAAAAAGGGTGCAGAACACATTGTTGTGTTTGAGGACATAAGAAGCAGCTGTGTCTTAAATAACATTTTTAACTGTGTGAAACTGATCACATCAGTGTCTGAATGTCGTAGAATACTGATAACTTCTACACTTGTTTTCTCATCTCTGTTTTGCTATGGTTCAAGCCCAGTCTCCAGGATGCTGTGTTGGCTTTTTTAACCTCCTGTAAAGCTGTTATGAAGCAGCACAACAACAATGAGTCAATCGGGTGACTTGGTTGACTAACAGGAGTGTTTCAAACGTTTGTCTTTCCATGCTGTTGTCTGGGAGGTGGATTAATGAAGTTGGGATACTCCCAGGTTTCACAATGCCTGGCAGATACTGAATATGAACGGCTGAACGGCAGCAGAAGAAAACATATCGTGAGCATCCAGCTGCAGCCAAACTCTATGAGTCACCGAACTCTGGAACTTTTCGGAGCCTCGGGAGCTGCACACAAACACGAGACTGATGAATAAAGTGGAAGAAAACAAAGATAATATTCTCCTCATCTGCAGGCCTGAAAATACCTCTGACACAGATGTTTGACTGGAGGATCACGGGCCAGGCTAGTGGGAGCTTAGAGGAAGAAATGTTCAGTTTTTATAGACACCGTGAAAGTGAAAATATATTTGTTTTTACCAAAGATACTCTGATGATTAAAAATGTGACAGAAATGTAACGTTAAAGAAAATTCCAGAGCTAAGTTGCTACAAAGAAGGAGTAACACAGATGAGCTTTAAATATGAGAAACACTAAAAACACGAAGGAAATTATATAAATGAGGGGGAAAATGGGATGGATTAATTTCTTTGAAAAAGATGACAAGAAATATATAATGTGTATTTAAGCCACTCTTAATATTATCTAAATAAACAAAGAGGATCTGTTGATTTTTAAGGTAAAGCTTGAAGGTTTTCAAGTTAAGAAAGTCATACATTTACCAGGAGAAAAAAACCTTCGCATTTGCAAGTTTAAATACCACTTTTCTGAGATTATGGTGGTGAAAAATATCCTATTGTGTGGAATTAAATCATTAAAGATGAAGCCAAATTTCCAATTTCCTCCTGCACTTAAGAGCCTAATCAAAATATATTTTCTACTTTGACAAATCAACTCATTTATGCTGCATGCATGTATGAAATTATCGACATCTTCTTTTAATGTTTTGCTGCTCAGCTGAACTTTAGGCAACACTGGTCCATACAGCCATGGGCGTAGCTAGAGATTTTGGGCCTTTTACAGGGCCCCCCTTAACCGGCTAGCCAAGCAATAAATGTTGCACAAGTTTTGCTAATTTCTCCACATTTTATTATTGTTCTTTTGAACCATAATTTCCCCATTTATGAGCAATATTTTTATTATGGTTAAACTGAGTTTACTCCCATTACTTCACAGCATTGTACTACACCATTTGGACATTTTTAATGGAGGAGCAGAGGCCCCCGCTGAGTGATTTATTTCACTCTATGTGAAACAAATTTCAGTCTGTGGACCAATTCATTCAGTAACTTTGGATTCAATAATGAAAATAGTAACTAAGAAAAAATGAATAAAAACACCTTTCATTGCAGGCTTTTCAAGGGTCCCTCTTTACTGTGGCCCCAGGTAGTCAGTGCCCCTCCCGTGCTACACCTATGGGCCGTGCCGTAGACAAAAAACTTGGAGGGTGATTGGATGAACATTCTGTCCGTCACAGCTCTACGGGCCAATCAGAGCAACGAAACACATGACGTTGTAGGTGTGCACCGCTACCGAGGAGCATCCTCGCCAAGCGGCAACCTCCGGTCCTGAAAAATGAAGCCAATGCGAAAGTGCAAAAAATTGCAATACCGTGAGTGTCCACTTGAGGCTGGCTGGACACCTGTTAAACAGCCAGTTTTGACACTAGAAATAAACAGGTTACAGCCTGAGTCAAATCACCAAATGTGTCTCATTAGCTAGTGTCTTATCGTGCTCCCATTGTACAGGGGGTGAATTTTTTTTGTGCCACGATCGTTTGGATCATATTTAGGATGTAAGCTGATTGGCGTGTCTCATTTGATTGTCAGATAGCTCGGCAGGCAGAGGGTCCATTTCTGTCAACCAGAATGCTAGCTAGCAGGCTGACAGGAAGTCACTTAGTGGGCGCACCGTTAGGTTGATCCAAAGTTTGGTTGAGACCACAATTTCAATATGGAAGCCTCTGCGGATTGACTTCAAGAGCCGTTTTAGCCTGCCTATTGTAAGCAGACGACTGACGTCACACAGGGTTTGTCTAATTCTTTCTACAATCTATGATTCCACTGATCTCATCCGCTATAATTGCACTGGCCTCTTGTCACTGCTTGCTTATGGCATGACCCCGCCAGGCTGGGAAGTCATGCCTCTTACTTCTCAAACCAGGGGGATTAGTCCTGTCATTTTCAGATAGGAAAGATAGGAACTGTGCAAGATGGATTCGCCAGTGAGAAATACAAAAACAAGTGAATCCATCTGCTTTGCAAGATTATCTAACCCGAGGATGAACTGGAAACATTTTGGAGGTACAAGGTAAAAAAAACATCCTGGCTCTTCATCTTGACCCACCACTGTACTTTTAGCACTGTTACACCTTGAGGAGGCATGAAACAGACAAGCAGTGGCTCCAGTTTACATAAATCTTTGGCTCAGCGTCAGTACGTCCTCAGCTACAGTGTACCAGTCTGAGTCAAAGTGACTGAAAGCAGGCACACTCTTTTAAATCAACAGCAAACTCCCTCTGGAAAGATGCCTCTTTTTAATGTTAATACTGTGATCAACAAACACAAATGCAGACTCTCCTCCAATCTGTGTTGAGTTGTCACCAAATTCTCAGTGAGAAAGGAAGAAAACTAAACTATTGGAGCAGTTAGATAACACTACAAGTATTGAAAAATATCACTTTGTAGCTGTTAAACTCTTTAACTCTTAAATCTTTTTGATTCCCAACCTCTAAGAACGATGTAAACAGAAAGAAACAAGGACTTTAGAGCTTTGCAACATGAGATTTGGATCATATAAAAGATGCTGCAACTTAATATCAACAAGAAGCTTCTAATATCCAGCACATTCAGAGTGTACACAGCTGTAGGTATAAGTTTGTGTTGTTGGAGCCCAACAATAGTCTCAGCCATTATAAGAAGGATGAAACTTTAATGATCCCAGAGGGGAAATTGGGAAATGGTTTTGAAATATGAAAGGATGTTTTTCCGAGTTTATGAGGGTGCACGGCAGCAGCGACATAAAGAGCAAGTTTGCAGCCTTTTGTCATTTTAATACGGCTCAGCTGTGTTTAGGGCTGCAGAGTTTGAGAGCAAATTTCACTCCTTGTCATCGCCGTTGTCTGTTTCCCCTCTCGCCGCTCCTTCACCGCTGACTTCTGTTTATGCAGAAAGTGGGGGCTCGGCTTCATCTGCCCCTCACAAAAGAGAGCAGCTCGTGTCGTTCTCTATGTTAATGTCGCTCTCTTTGTGTGTGTGCTGCACATGTCGATAACTCCCAGCTTTAATCCAAGCCTGTGTCTTGGGAGTGGAACATTCTCGGTGGCGTGCGTGCAAGGATTAGCCGCAAGGGTCGCTGTTACAGCGGCTAATCTACAGCAGGCCTGTTCTTTAGCAACTCTCTGCTTTGAATGCATCTGTACAGCAAACACAATAAGGGTGCTAGACATCCCTACTCTGCATATGCACGGCTTTATTACCTCTGACAATAAGAGGCAGCTTTTTGACTGGCATGCAGATCTTTGTGTGTCTCAGGTGCAGTTAGCTGGATGTGTTCTGGTGCCTCCTGAACCAGAGAGAATAAGATATCAAATCAGACGGCTGTTTATCTTGCTAACAATCCTTTTGTTACTGGATTCAGAGATATTACCAGTAGACCATTTTGGGCTTGAAAAAAGGGGATGCAATCTTCCTTATAGTAACCCCCCAAAATGCAAACCCCTTTTTAAGTTGTCCGAAGTGCCTGCTGTTGGTCAGTCACATGATTTGATGAGGTTTTGATCCTAAAAAAGAGGTTCTAAGATGCTATAATTTACTACTGGCTGTGCATTTTACTATGGTTCACTAATGTAGCTTGAAAATGACAGTAATAGAAAAAGTTCTCTTTCTCTGCTCTATCCCTGTCCCAACATGCTCTTTAGCAGGGGGTCCAAACTTTTTCCACTGAGAGGCCACGTACAGAAATATATAAAGGTGTTAGGGCCACTTTAATACCCACAAGGCCAGGTATATGACATCAATTAAGTCAGAAGCAGAATGAAGGAGGAGCTGGGGTGAAGGAAGGTTGCAAGAGCATCTTGCAGAGAGAGCAGTAGAGCCTGGCTAAGAAAGAGCAGCTTAAATAAGGCAGCATGAAAGCAACTGGCCAACAGCATGCTTAGAGCGAATCAGCTGGCCGTCAACTGATGAGGGTTTCGTTTGATCAGCTGACTGGGATATTATTGGTACTGCTATTTGCTGCCGAAACTCTCCAGGGAGTTAAAAAACAAGACATTGTTATTTTGTTTGCCAATATTTGTGTACAGTACTGTCTCATTTTAGTCACAAAAAAAACATCCATTAATTCCTCCTGCTGAGATGTTTTTTAATAATATTAGCGTGGTAGTGGGCCAATCAAAATTGGACCGTGGGCCACATTTGGCCCCCGGGCCATAGTTAGGACACCCCTGCTCTATAGGAACATGTGCACATATTTAACCCTGAAGTTCTCTTTTTTCCATCAGCAGGGTGACAAATTTTAACAAAGTATCTGATGCTGCTTATACCTTACAGATATTTAGGGGCTTAATGAATAAAAAAATTGTCTCGGATGATGTAGAACTTTCATAGCCATCTTTAATGTTTACTGCAAACATGAGCTAACACTAGCAAAGCTGTTAAATAAAAATTGTTAAACGATTCCTAACTACCAGTCTGTAATAGGTTCTTTGCAGTCACATGATTTTGATGACCCAGAAATGTCTGTTAGGGATCAGGAAGTGGGGAACAGCCATTAGGAATAAATGGGAATGGAGTAAAGTTAGTACTTTACAGCTCTAAATGGACCTCTACGCTGCAATTATCATCAGGTAATATCTACACACATTGAGTTCATTCCCTACACTTTACAAAAAAAGGGATTTTTCACAGTCTACCCAATTTATCTGGTGTAGAAGTGATCAAAACTACAATTTATTCAGTCCTGCAGACCTCCTAGCATTGTGTAGCCAGATGAGAGTCTTTAGGAGTCTAGTACTGATCTAAGAGGCTGGCTGAGCCCCTTAAATATGCTTAAAAGAATCCTTATTTTGGCACAAACATGCTTTTAATTGTAACAGTGATATACTATCATGGAAATAAACCTTGTGGTGTTAGAGACCAAGTGTCAGGGACTAAGCAATCAAGGCAAAAGGACAAAGGTGTTAAAGTAGAAAATGCATTTAATTAAGGAATAATTTGTTAACAAAAATTGGACATTAATGGGAAAAAATGCAAACTAGGGCCCAAACTCAAAATGAGGTCAACTAACTGAACTGAAGCTTCAACCTAACAAGACATAACTTAGCAGCCCTGACAGTAAGTAACACATGAGGGCTTATATTCATTTGGTGCTATTAATGGCCTAGTCCAACAAACAAGGGGGGAACTAAAGTGACAACAAACTAAACATTTAACTTATTTAAACAGAAATCAAACCGACCAAAATGAGCCTATTTAAATAAACTATTAATAATAAATGATTACTCCAATATCAGAAAATCCAAAGCAAAAGAAATTAATCTAATTAGCAAATCTTAGTCCAAGTCTCCCCTCCTTCAGTCTCCACTGCTGGCAGCCTCCACTTCCTGTAGGCAGGGCTTAAACGGCCATCTTAAGCAGCCAGCAGGTTCTTTGTCTGGTTATCTCAAAAAAAGAACAAAGAAAGTGTGAGTATTACTGAAAATTAAACAAAATCGCATCAACTTAAAGCAAATGACAGAATGTTAACTAAAAGTGTGCACCCAAATCAGAAAACAGCTGTCAACTGCAATAAAGTGAAGTATATCTTAACAAATGTAAAAGTGTGATACGATTGTTTAAAGGGGAAACAAAAGTGACTGAGACTTGTCAAATTAAATCAAATACTAACACAAGATGTCAGCAGATGGTGTGGCCGCCACACCAAGTAATGATGTGGCGTTCATTAATGAGCCTGTTCTATGAAATGGCTCTTCTATAAAACATACTTTAGCTAGCTTCTGTTTGAGTGCTAGATTCCTTTCCTTCATCCTTTGTTGTTTTAATCCACATTTAAAAAGTCAAACTGGTACCAAATGAGGAACCATTTGGGAGCCAAACAACCAGCTCTACTGAGCTGAGCCAAATGATATGAATCTCTTACAAGAGATAGATTTACAATCACAATGAGCGAGACTGGACAGGCATCAGCGAAGGAAATACGGTTAAGATAAGCATTTGATGTGCCAAACTGTGACAAAACTGTACTGAGCCAAACCAGAGTATCATCCAGGCTTCAGACGGAGGCTTTTACTCTGTCCCTGCTGCTGTTTCTCCGTAAGATTAACAACCTCCTTTTTTGCCTGAATATTTAACTACTTTTGGGACACAAAGGTAGCCTGAAAATAATGAATTTTTGAATTCTGCATGGTTGTAAACAGCTCAAAACATGGCCTTTATGGTAGTTTTTTCTTTTCTGCTGCGTGATGTCATTTGCAAAGAACCAACAGTGATTTGGATATAAATATAGACCGCCTTAATCTTTATTTTTAAGAAATCAGTGTACATTTACTACTGCCATATGCAAAAAGAAAAAGTAAACTGTATATTTATGCATAGTAGAGGTACATTCTTTCAATTACTACAAAATTTGACAGTATAACTGCTAACCTTCTTAACTGTCTGTTCTGCTCCAGCCTTGGGCTTCATGCTACAAGAGGCCTCAAGATATAGTCATTATAGGATTGGCTGGGAAACATACTGTGGATTTAAGATATTTTGACCTTTTCAAATAAGATAAAGGATAATTGATCTTTTTTTTTTTTTTTTTTTTATCAAAAATGCATAAAAACTCTTCTACACTGTTTAAATCATTGTGAAATCTCATGTATAAGCCATACTTTTGAAGCCTATTTTCATCAGAAAAGTTGACTCAATTTATAAATCAACTAATACACCATTAAAAAGTGCTGAGGTATGCAACATGATTACTCCAAGTCCATGAAACTGTAACTATCACACATGGCACAAGACCTGACTGAAATCTCACCACAGTAATTTTGTATTGCAAGTGGCAGCTTCACTGCTCAGAATGTGCTGGAATATACAAACCAGACTGGCAGGGGTTGATTTTTGGTCCGGTTCACCCAACCCTCTATTTGGGTCTGTCCTGTAGTTGTCTAGCTTTGTTTCCAGAAAAGAGACACTTCAAAATACTTTGTTCACCCACCATATTTGGTCTTCTTCTGGGGCCACTAAATGACAAATCCTGGCCCTGCTGGCTCCAACTGTATCAAACAGAATATGTATGCTCAGGCACAGAATGATGTTTTCAGGTGAAAAACAGTAGTCTGTGGGTTATTTTCTCTTTAATGTATGTTGCTTCGATTGGGCCGACCCCTCTGTTAAAAATTAACTATATCCAGCTGGATCTGTTACATTATACCTGCACATTCCTCCACTACAAACAGCTGTGGTTTGCTCTTGTGTTAGCAGCAGCTGATAGTTCTGAGTAATGACAGCAGATACACCTCTCAGGAGCTGTGGGTGTCACCTGCAGCCCCTGTTTGTTTAGTCAGTCAAACACTCACAGGTTAAGTGGAGGTACATGTTGGTTTTGGTGCTCTAATCCCCTCCTACTCCTGACTGATTGACCCAGCAGCTGAAGTTCACAGCTCCTCTGTCCTGCAGGTGAACCATGCAGAGCTGCTGTAATCTGATAGTATGAGGGTGTTTTACATTGCAGAGATATTAGGTGTGTCTGAGGGCATCTGGAGTGTGAAAAGCTCAGGCTGACAGACGTAGAAACACAGTATGAAACAACATGTTGTCCTGGCCCTTATTTAGCTTGAAGGTTCAACAGGTGCACCCTTTCTCCTCGGGTTCAAAATGTGAGGAGGGCAAGGATGACGAGGTCCAGAGAGAGCAAGGGAGGACAGACAGTAGGGTTAGAATGGAGAGAAATGTTCAGGTTGTTTATACATCTAAATACATGAACCTAATCAGCACTGGATTTGGTGCTTACATCGGTTTTTCAGGTATAGGTGAAAAATTATATTGGGAACACGCTCTCAGTGAAAACATGTAACTTTAAACTTTAAACTTAGTGTTAGAAGATAGTTTTACCTTGCAGAATAGGTTTTTTTTTTAAGACTTGCATTGTGTCAAATATAACAAAAACACTGTATATCATCTAAAGTATGTTCATACCTGTGGTTTTCAGACTTTTTTTGGCCAAGCCATACCTAATATAAAGCCAAAATCTCAAGGCACATCATATTCACAGCCATGGAAAATAGCCACAGTAACACATGACACAGTATCTTTCATTGTTGTATACTAATACAAATAACAAATTACCTACTTGAGCTGAAGTTTTAATCTTTATTCATTAACTTAAAAAACACTTTAAATTTTGATTTAATGATTTGAATATTTTAATTTGTTCATCCTTAACTTTAAATCGTTGTAAAGACTGAAGTCAAAAGTTTGAACTACATATAAATATCAGCATCATTATCGGATTTTGCTGGAATTATTTTGTAAATACACTATATTGCCAAAAATATTCACTCACCAGCCTTGACTTAAGTGACATCCCATTCTTAATCCAAAGGCCTTAATATGATGTAGGTCCACCCTTTGCAGCTATAACAGCTTCAGCTCTTCTGGGAAGGCTTTCCACAAGGTTTAGGAGTGTGTTTATGGGAATTTTTGAACATTCTTACAGAAGCACATTTGTGAGGTCACACACTGATGTTGGACGAGAAGGCCTGGCTCATAGTCTCCACTCTAATTCATCACAAAGGTGTTCTATCAGGTTGAGGTCAGGACTCTGTGCAGGCCAGTCAAGTTCATCCACACCAAACTCTCTCATCCATGTCTTTATGGACCTTGCTTTGTGCACTGGTGCACAGTCATGTTGGAACAGGAAGGGGCCATCCCCAAACTGTTCCCACAAAGTTGGGAGCATTGAATTGTCCAAAATCTCTTGGTATGCTGAAGCATTCAGAGTTCCTTTCACTGGAACTAAGGGGCCAAGCCCAGCTCCTGAAAAGCAACCTCACACCATAATCCCCCCTCCACCAAACTTTACACTTAGCACAATGCAGTCAGACAAGTACCGTTCTCCTGGCAACCACCAAACCCAGACTTGTCCATATTGTACAATACTGTTTCAGATTGTTTTTTTATGAAATTGTATTTTATTTGAATATATTGTGTTGTATTGTTATTTATTCTATCATTTCATACTAGATTGCATTGTTTTGTATTTTGTGTAATATTTCATCATATCAAACAGGGGTGTTTTGAATATTTTTATATAATTTCGTATCCGATCATATCACATTGCAATGTGTCATACTGTGATGTATTACATTGTTGTTTTACCGTAATGTGTTATTTTAAATCACATAACTTTGAATCGTATATTATTTTTATTTCAGCTCATGAGTTTTTACCGTATTGTTTTTAAAATACCCCATCCAATTGTATTTTATTATATCCCAGTATAATATTTGATATCCCATCAAATATTGTACTGTGTTAGGATTTTTTTTTAAGAAAAAAAGCTGAAACTGGACATCGTTCAATGTAACCGAGTTTCTGTCATAAATATTTATTCATTGTGAGAGACACAAGTTTAGATTTGGCTCTAAAACCAAAAGCTTGTATCAACAGTTCCATTTTTAGATTTTTTTCTCCACATTCAGAGAAGCTGATGAATGAAAAAGAGACAAATAAATGTGCTATTTGTAGTTTAGTAAAAACAATGAGTTCTTTTTTCCCAGACTGAGTTCAACGGAAAAAAAAAAAAAAGTTTTACTCTACCTTTCTCTCTCTCTGATGGAGAGTGAAAAGTGAGGCTGGTTTGTAAACAGAGAAGCAGAAAAGCTGGAGGGCAGGGATGGAGGAAAAACGAGCAGAGAGAAGTTTTCGACACCTCTGAAGCAGCTGCTCTGCCAGACACGCTATTCTGCGTGGGTTCACTGACATGGATTACTTCACCTGCCCTGTTTGTTTCCCACACACAGACACACAAAGAATCTCTGTCTTATCCGTGTACCATCACCGTCTGCTGGTAAGACCTCCAGGAGGTTCACTTTGAGCTTACAGAAAAATTCACAAGATCCACAGAAGTGTTAACAGCCTAAAAACTTTGATTTAAATCCCTTATTTTTTAAAACAGTTCTTCTCCTGACCTGATCTCCCACAAATGCATTCAAAACTGTGTTGATTTCATGCAAGACTTTGTAGTTTAAAATTGTGTTTCAATTATTATCCTAGCCATATTTTGGTATAGATTTTCTGTTTTAGAGCAGCTTTATCCCTATATACACAGAAGATTTTAAATCAATAACCACTACAGGTTACAGAAATCTTATGAATTAAGGTTAGGTTAGACGCAAAATCATGAAAAGGTACAGTTTGTTTCTAGTCTTTTAGCCTTTCCTTATAACACACCAAATTCAGGTGCATCCAAAGGTAAGGTTCAGTCTCTATTAATAGTCTGGTGTTGCCAAGTGTTTGGACGAATAAAGGCAGGTCTCTGTTTCCATGCATTTATAGTTCCATCAGCCTAAGGATTAAAAGTAAGGAGAAAAATCTATAAGACACAAAAAGTCAGATTTCAAAGCTAACACAACTGCTTTAAACAACTTATCAATCAGTGTAAAATCAATATTTTTAAAGTTTATTTTACCGGCCTTTTGCCTCCATCTGACAGAACAGCTGACTGGATTTATGGGGAGAGAGAGTGTGGGAAGACCTGGATCAAACAGTGTCAGGATCAGGACTAGATGATGCCACCAGTGCACTAAGGACTTGAGCCTCAGCACATGGGCAGTGGAGTGTCATCTGAGACGTCATGGGAAGCCAGACTCTCCCAGTTTTCTCAGACTGTGAATTTCTTTTTAAATGAAACCTCTTCATCTGAGAGTATAAGTGAATTTTTCTTCTTGAAGCTCTTATCTTGTATCTCCCCTGTTTGCCGTTTCCATCTTTGTGTGAAAGTACACCCCTTTAAATGTTACACGGTCAGTGTGTAGTGGAACTATGGTGGCTGTGAACTATTTGGCTCTTTTGATGTCTGAGGAAGACGGTAGAACTTAGCAGTGCTTGACCACGTTTTCACCCTCTGTTTCTGGAAGTAAAGTTTGCCATCAAGTTCCCCAAAGACATTTCATAAAATCGTTCTATCTACAGTTTTAATGCATGCTAACCAGCCTGGCAACACAAATACTCATTGCTATAAAGCATTTGATTTGGTGCAAAAATGGCTCAATTACACAACTCTGTACATATTTATGAGTATGAAGGAACTGCGTATCCTACGATCCATTGTGATTAATTTTATTTCTTAAGGATGGTTTTTCAAGCTTTAAAACCATACATTGAAGTGGTCCTGCTGAGTGTCTCTGCTCTGAACTCCAACACTCGTGGCCTGTTCAATTCACTGGTCAGCAAATGTGTGGTATTAAGTCCCTTTATCATCTCATTAACATGTATAAGTCAGTATAAGTATAAGACTGATAAATGTGCATAAATTACACAGCAAAGCTGGAACATGTAATTCTGTTAATAGTTTTCATTACTCATCTGAGGATATTTTGTAAGCTTTATGACGCCAGAGTTTAATGGAAACTATGTGATTAAAAGCAGGTACATGCTGATTGTTTCTGAGTCAGTAGTTTCTTTTTTAGTACAACATGAGGAGGATAAAAATAATTTAAAAGGCTTATAATATTTTTTTAAGATCATTCAGACTACTTTAAGGGTGCAATGAGGAACCTATTACGGATTATACAGATTTTAAGATAAAGGGAAGGTTTCCTCCTATATTCTCTGTTGTTCCATTTACCTGAATGACCGATCGATTAGTCTGTGCATGGATGTGATTTTGGTTGTCCAAATTTTCAATGGTTGACTATAGCCCTACACATAGCCAAATAAGCATGTCTTTGGGATGAAGCAGGAGTACCAGGAGAGAAGCCCCATGCACAGAAAGGCTCTGTCTGAAGAGGATTAGAACCAGGAACCTCAACCTTAACCTTACTTGTGCAAAAATGAGAATTTCCACTTGGATGACAGAATAGACTATTTTTCACAATACTTTTTTTTTTACACCCAAAAACTCTTACAATTTCCCTTCTGGTAGATTTTTCCTTTGTCACCATGGTTGACGTTAAATGTCACCAAAGACTAGTCAAAAACAGCTCAGTTAATATGTATTTTAAATGCACTGAATCCACATAAACTCATGGATTTCCACCCAAACATGACATTTCCCCTCTTTGTTACATGATGCCTGTTGGTTTTGCGGAGAAAGAAGTAAAAATAGAAATGGTTATTTCACAGGCGGAGGCCTCAGGACATGTGGCAGTTACACAATTCGCAGACACAGACGCTCTCAGGAGACACCACAAACAAAGACAACCACTGGGAACATGACAGTTACACAATCCGGCTACGGAGTGACTTCTGAGGTGTCTGTTACGTGTCACATTGTGCACACGGTTATATAAATTATCCCCATTACAGGGAAAAACAACATTTTATGTCAGCCATATGGCAGTATCACTAACACGCTGACTTACATAAATGAGCATCAGTGGGCTCAGATGGACTCCCGTGGGGAACCAGTGAGGCGTCATCAGACGTGTCAGTCAGTATCATGTTCATCCTGTTCACATAAACACTTCATCATCGTATAAGGTCTGATGTCCATCACAGAGATCTGCTGTATGTTGGATAATGATAGCACAAACTGATGTTACTCTACACAGATTAGATTAGTCAGAAATGCTTCAGAAACAAAAGGAGATAAAATATTAAGAGTGTAAAACAAATGTAAGACAATGATGGAGATTTCTGTTAAATTATAGGAAGATTCTCTTGAGTTAACAAGCAGGTGAACTGGCCTGCAATTTCTCTTCACCTTGGCAGTAAATATGTGGTGTTTTTGTTTTTTTTTTTTAAATCTAAAAAGACCTTAAGTTTTTTTGAAAAATTTCAAGTATTTTTCTCTTAAAACTGAAGTTAAACTATTTTTCTTAATTGGAACAATCCAAATCAAGTCTTGGATGAATGGTGTCCACCTTAGTGTACGTTTAATTAATAAATTAATTAATAACCTTTTCCAAAGTCCTTTGCAACCTGACACTCCACATGGACCATTTAAAAAAGTGATCATCAACTGCTGGCCTGAGGGCCACATCAGGCCCTCTACAGTGTGTTATCTGGCCCCCAGAAGTTTAATAAATCAGTAAAATGTGAGGAGAAAAAATATGCTCTGCTATTAACTTTTTAAAATGACCACAGCTATAAAAACAGCCCAAAACCAATTGAGATTAGAACAATTTTCTCAGGTGTGACTCAATGTTTCGTTTGTTTACATAAATCCAAGTATCAGCCATTATGTTAGGATTTATGATTAACACAGATGAATCATCTATTCTTAAGTAAAGCTGCAATTCTCTGCATCAACTTATTTTTCGTCGCTTTTTTTCAATTTTTTTTCATTCTTTTTAAAATATTTTTTGTCAATTTTTTTTTTTCGGTCCATTTGTTTGTCTTTTTTTTTTTCCTTTTTTTTGAGTGCTGTATCCATGCATAAGAATCAGCCCCTAAAATCTGTTTCCTGCACAGATTTTCCACCAATCAAAACACAGCATTTTAGCATCAGCCATAATCATGAGCACCAAAATAGCCCCAAAAATATGGAAAAAATATCTCAAACGCCCCCTTGTGGCAGGCTGCAGTGTAGGTGATCTCAAAGCTAAAGGCTAAATTTACAAGAAAATGAAATATTTTGACAATAATTTGTTAATTAGACCTACATATTTGTTCCTCTGAAAGTCCAGCCCCCAAAGTATCTATTATGAATAAAAGTGGCCCTCATGCAAACATGGTTTTTGACCCCTGATATAAATATCAGTTGCTTGTTTTATATATTCAGCACTCTACAGATGGTGTTTGGGAAGTGCAGAACCTTTCAAGACCACCTTAAAAGGGGTTGGATGAACTTACTTTCCCATCCATTACTAGCCAATCAGAGCAGCAAAACTTATGATATAGTAGGTGTGCAATACTGAAGAGTAATCTGCATAAAGTGAGCTCAACAAGCAGCCATTACCATGCCCATACAGTTCACTATCAGTGGAGCCAGTTGGTAAATCAAACTCTTGCTGAAGCCAATTAGGAGAGGAGCAGAAACATAATTTCCATTAAGAAAACATTTATTGTGTTTTTTTTTTTGTTTTGTTTTGTTTTGTTTTGTTTTTTTCTTTTAGGTAGTGTTGTCCACTTCTAAAAAACCATGCAAACCTCTTCACCGGCTACCGTCATTTTCAGGCTTGCAGTTGCTTCAACTAGCTAACATTGCTCTCCTAAAATGAAATGGATTGGTCTGGTCATTCTGTGACCTGTGCAAATGTATAAACTTGAAGCTTTGCAAGATGGATCCATCTGAATACACAAATGGAATCTGGTCAATCCACTGGGTTTACAAGATTACCATCAATAAATCTGTGTGAATGACACTCAGGTGCACACCAGATATTTGGGTGCATCATATTGCACGCTCATCTGCATAGAGTATCATATGGTTCCTTAGTGAACAAATTTTCCAGCTTTGAGGCATTGAACACCAAATGTTAAATAAATGGCATGAAAATTTGATTATTTCAGAGTCAAATTTTATGTACATTGAAGATGTGGCAATACAAATGAATGGCAGTGAATCAACCCTACGCTAGGAGGCCAGTGGTACCTCTTTAACAGCTTTTCTCCCTCATGTTGTCATCAACATGCTTTTAAAGGAAACAATGTGTACTATTTTTTAAACAAATCTTATGGAAAACTGGTAGAGTTGAACCTCTGACAATAAACTTCTTGATCTGTGGTTTAAGACAAGTCTAAGAGCTGGCTCGTTTTGTGATCAATTAGAGAAATGCCCCCTCCAGGTTGGGAGTGAGATCCTGCCCCGAGTAAAGGGGTTCAAGTATCTCTGGGTCTTGGTCATGTGTGAGGGAAGAATGGAGCGGGAGGTGAATCAGTGCGGCATCGGCAGTGATTCAGTCTCTGCATCGGTCTGTTATGGTGAAGAAAGAGCTGAGTCGAAAGGCGAATCTGTCGATTTATCGGTCAATCTATGTTCCTACCCTCACCTATGGTCACGAGCTGTGGGTAGTGACCAAAAGAACAGGATCACAGATACAAGCGGGTGAAATGAGTTTCCTCCACACGGTGTCCGGGCTCTCCCTTAGAGATAGGGTGAGAAGCTCGGCCATCCGGGAGGGACTCGAGGTAGAGCCGCTGCTCCTCCATGTTGAGAGGAGCCAGATGAGGTGACTCGGGCATCTGGTCCACATGCCTCCTGGACGCCTCCCTGGTGAGGTGTTCAGGGCAGGTCTCACCAGGAGGAGGCCCCGGGGAAGACCCAGGACACGCTGGAGAGTCTATGTCTCTTGGCTGGCCTGGGAATACCTTGGGATCCCCCGGGAAGATCTGGACAAAGTGGCCGGCGAGAAGGAAGTCTGGGCTTCCCTGCTTAAACTGCTGCCACTGCGACCCGACCTTGGACAAGCAGAAGAAGATGGATGGATGGATGGATGGATTGATGGATAGAGCCAGGTCCTGTTTTGAGAGACGGTTTCACTTTGTTCCGTTTTAAAGCTATGAAAAGGCTAAATGGAACCAAAGAAGTGTTGTCTGGGACCTGAAATACTGGCTGACCCAAAGTCCAATTACAATCACTCCAAGTGAGGCTGTATGGACATCAGTAAAGCCATGCTTTTTGTTTACTAGCAAAATACAGCCCCTAATGCATGCGAGTAGTTACTGTGTATATAATATATCATACTGAGATAGATCTCATATAGGCGGTCTGCAGGAGGGGGCATCTAAGAGTGGTGTTCTGCAGCAAGACCTTTCTTTAATCCAATTTAATGCACTGTGTAAAAGGGGGGTACAGGTTCTTTGTCATCAAGGTTGAATAAAATCATAGCTTTGCAAAGTGGTCACCTTTTAAACCAGTTCTAGTGGCCTCATATGTAAATCGTTTGATCATCTTGGAGCATTTATTATTTCTGGAGAGGATTCTGTTTGCTGTTTTTTATCCAACATGAATCTGGATGCTGTCTGTTTTTGATTTATGGGGAGTGCAGCTCAGATAATGGCCCAAGGAAGTTGGAGGTCATATGAGGTTTCCTAATATATTATTTCTTTTTTTTGCTTAGACATTACTGCATGCTGGTAAGTGAAGCAATATGGCATAGATGGGATTAAACTTACAAATCTCATGAAGCATTACTGTAAAGTTCCCTTCATGCAGCATGTTGCTACAGCTACAGCCTCAGTTATTTACTATATAATCAGCAACAGGATGAGAGAGGCAACGGGTGTGTTTCAGTTTCTCTATTTCTCTCCAGCAGTGAACACCTGTATGAATGTGGACAGTTACACCACCTGCTCATGTTATGACACCTTTACCTTTAGTAGCGTGCTCATTCTCCTATAGACTCCCATGTGTCCTGAGCTGCACTTCCTATATGAACAAAGAACATGGTAAAGACTGAACCAGTGAAAGGGCTACCATTTCAGCAAATACATCTCTTAATGAGTGTTTGGCCTTGGGGTGAGGAGGTGAACCTCGTGAAAAAGGCTCAGCCGTTACTCAGTAAGCTGGCTCCACCTAAAAAATGGTGTGTATACAATGTAGGCGTCATGATCTGATAAGTAAGACGGTATGCAAACATCCATATGCTGATGCAGACGCATTCAACAGTTATAATTTAGGAGGAGTGAGACGTTTCTCAGAAGTGTCAGGGAATCAAAACAAAAAAATAACGATGAATGCAGCATGATATTTCTGTTCTATTTCAGATATTTCTATTTTAACTGAACTGACTGCATGTGACAGACTGGTATATTTTCCAGGTTAACACAAAGTCAATGCTGCATGTTTGAAAGATTTCCTTAAGCAGATTCCCCCATTTGAGGTTTCTATTGCCATTCTAAAGTGCTTTAATTGACTGTTTTGACACTTTATATTACAGGGGCATGGGAGAATAATCTGTTTAAAAAATGAATACATAAAGTCCACATCTTTATGGCGGGGTAAGGGATAGATTTGGCAAGTAGTGTTTGGAATTCCGGCTCTTTTCGTGATCCAGATCATTTGGCTCGGCTCAGCAAAAAGAGTCAGCTCTTTCGGCTCCCAAACGGCTCTTAATTGGGGTACCAGTTTGACTTCTTCAACCTGTCAATTTAAGCAGTGTCATAACATACGATTCATTTTTGGGCAGGTGTTTTACTACAGCTTTGCTCAATTTTAAAAACTGATGAAATTATCATGTAATTATTTGGGAAAATGTACTGTCTCCCCCGAAATCTGCTTATTGGCTGGGCTGTATAATAATAATAATAATAATATCTTGAATTTATATAGTGCCTTTCAAGAAACCCAAGGACGCTTTACAGGAACACATAGACATGGACAAACTATGTGAGGGGTAGGATGATTGTAAGGGGTGGTTTAGTGAAGACTGTAGGCTGGGGTGAACAGGTGGTGCTTGAGACGTTTTTTGAAAATCTCCAGAGATGGAGCGCTACGGATGTCTGCAGGAAGAGTGTTCAAGAGGGACACTCTGGACATAAAACGTTAATGTTACACCATCAAACACGAGTCCTTAATGCATGGAGTGCCTAAGGTAGAGGATAAAAGATCATCCCTACTAAACAGTCAATCAAATAACACACACACAAATCTATATCATAATAATAATAGCAATAATGATATAAAATGGCTCTCAAATGGGATCCAGCTCTTATCATACACACAAAAGAGTTGGCTCTTTGAGTCGACTTGTTCACGAATGACCCCTCACTAATGCTGAGTAAATGTGGCTTCAGGGCCAATCCCATTTCTACCCCTCAACCCTTCCCCTTGCCCCTTGAAATAGGCTGGTATGGGGTAGGGGTGAAAACCTTCCCTTAAGAAACGGTATGCCACTTGATTGCTGTTCATCATCACACATTGGTAACAGACAATAGAGGTGACAATAAAGCTTTGACCACCTTGTTCATACTGTGGATCTCCGTGTTGATCTTCTCCATTTATCTATAATAAATAGCCCTTGTTTACACTTGTACATCCTGAAAATACAATAAACTCCCATCCCCAGTGGCTAAATATTGAATATATGAGAAAACACAACTGTTGTGTTTTCTCTAATCATTATGCCGAAAATATTTTTACATTTATGCGGCTCCTTCATAGGTCATTGTGTCATCTCGCAATTGAACACAGTGCATGGTGGGAAATTCATCATACCACTCGGTTTCAAGTGTGGTCTTGGAAAATCTTTGTTTCAAGGGCTATGTAGCCCTTGACACTTAGCCCTAGCCCTCGATTCAAAAGGAAACTGGGATACCCCTTCACCTGGTATGACCTTGCAAAACCAAAGGGAGGAGCTAAGATAAGGGCTGAGGGGTAGAAATGGGATTCACCCATAGGGTGCTGTCCAGCCTGTTAGTAGAGTTGTCACAAGCCCCTGGTTGTGCTGTGGATCTCCAGGGCCAGCAAACTGCCAGCAGTCTCTGGGAACACTACCAGGGGCTAAAAGGCCCCAGACAAATACAACTCCATCAATTTGACCTCGGCCGCTGAGTGACACGTGTGTTGGCAAGTGCCTAAAACTTATGCACAAAGCTGAATGTTTTTTTTTTTTTGTTTGTTTTTTTTTTGTTATATATCAATCTGTGTCAAAAAAAAAATCACTGAGTGGATTATCTTTATCAGGGCTTTTTTTTCCTTCATACATGCTTAAACAACCAAAACACATTGTCTTTGAAATTTAAGCTAGTATATAAGCTTGTATTTATAGCAAAAGGCAACACAAACTACAATTAAACTTGAATGTCAACAAACAACAAAACAGATGAGTGATCTATAAGCAGTGACCCTCATTTATCAAACTTCCAAAGAAACTAGCACTGATTTGACAACAAGGTCCACATGAGATTTATGAATTGTGCGTATGTGGCCAACAACACCATATGACTGAGTGGGTGTGTATAAATATGGTGGCTGAAAACAATCGTCATTTAAATAACACAACCTCATCCTTAGAGTTTACAACGAGCAGATAAGTATCACAACGATGACACCATGATCCCCATCATGGATTCAGTCTCCAGGTCAGAGAAGTGAAGGAAACAAAGACTCACACCAAAAGCTTGTCTTGGCACAGAAGTTTGTTTTGTACAAGTCCCTAACTGCTTTGGCATCAAGTTTAAATGAAGCTCTGCCATTCACAAGCTATGGCAGCGGTGGCCTGCACATGACTAGAGCATGTGCACTATTTGTCGCTCTGATAGCCCATCATGACGGACAGAATGTTCCTCCAGTCAGCTTCTGAAGATTTTCTGAAAAGTCCTGCCCTTCCCAAACGCTTTCCCAGATAAGTGTGAAATATATTCAGTTGATCTGGCGGGTCAGGTTAGCTGTTTCCTGCCGACAGGCTCCTTCAGCTCTCAAGCTATAGACATAAGGGACAGTACAATTAGACAAACCAAAAACTAATCACTCTGTCAGAACATACATTTCAGTCAGGTATTTGAACAGCTATCCCAGATGGATACTAGGTTTTAACCTAGTCTAGTTGAATGTTTTTTGGAAATAAATAACTTTGCTTTAACTTGTATTTGTGGTGTGTGAAATTACACAAAATCTGTAAAGTTCAGTAATTTTGTCTGCACAAATAGGGAATTTGTGTGATCCTGATCACCAGCCTTATGCATGATACGTACTGCTCTCCCATGCAGGATAAGTGATGATTGCATTCAACATTTGCCTCAGCAAAACTAGTAACAGACCTCAGTAAAACTAGTGAACAGTGGAGAATGTGTTGCCCACATGGGAAAGAGCTAAACAATGTATTGTCATTAATTAAACTAACTTACCAACCTTTTCTTGTCTGTCAGCCCTGCAATTTAATGGTGGCCAGTTCAGGGTTTGCCCCGCCTTGCATCTGATGGCAGTCAGCACTGGCTAAAGCAACGTTGATGTCATAACCGCTGTAGATAATGGATGGATGGGTTAACCATTTAACTATTTAAAAATCCAACAGTTAACTTTTATATCCATTGTTTTATGTTTAGTGTAATTTTCCATCAACATCTGATCCTGTGCCTTGTAGTTATTTCTGTAGGAGTCTACAAGAGTAAGGATAAACTAAAGACTGTGTAGGTTGAGGATAATTATAATAATTAAGCTTTTTTTATTAATTGCAAGACTGCAGACCCTACATGTGCTCTCATTTTAATCTGAGGCCTTCTTCTGATGTCGCTGTGCCTATAGAGAATTTGGCTCTACCTGAAGCCAACGGCGTATTTAGCCATTAGCATCGGGTGTGTCTGCATACTGTTTGAGTTTCCACTCTGTGTGAATGACTAAACATTCACTTTAACCTAAATTAGATGACAGCTTTATGTTTTATAAATGGAGAGTGAAATACTGACGCAATAAGGCCGATTGTTCTTGAGAGGGGAGCGACTTTGGAGAGACGGTTGTTATGACTCTCCAAAGATCATTTTTTATGCGCTACCTTGACAATCTTGATAAAGTGTGGAAAGATGGGTGATTTACTAGAGTCTAATATTTATTTAACGGAAGGGTTTGGTTTTGGATTAATCCAGTTTCCACCAATATTTGAATCACAGAACAGTAAGTAGTTTATATGTTGTATAGTTAAAGAGGACAATGGTGGATAAGCCTTGGAGCCATGCTGTTTCTTGTCTCAGGGTGTGAACACACCTTCTTTTCCACAATCAGAACTGTTTGAATGAGATAAAGAGAGTCAATTACAATCTCAGGTGTGTAACCATCCAGAAGCCCAGGCTTTGAGTCAATACGTGTCACAACTGTTTGATAAATGAGGAATGTAAACGCTGTTATTATCAGAATGTGGAATCACACCCATTTTGTTGTTGAAGTTGAAATATTTTTTTTTAATATAAGCAGTTTTCTTTAAATAATTCAACACTGTCGGCACAACAAATACAAGAAGCGTGATTGTTTGTTGGAGATAAATTTTCACTCCATAGAAAAATAAAATCACCACAGCAAAAACATGAAATCATGCCAATTTAAAACTAAATGTAAACATGATTAACCCTATCAATTAAAAAATTATAATAAACTCAATTGAAAAGTATAAATTAACATCAAGTGGTTTAAAGCCAAATCTTGGTGGTCGAGCTAACATCCATTAGCAAAACTGATTGAAGTCAGACTAACAGTGGACACAGCTAAAACCCACGCTTGCTGTCTAGCAGCTGTCTGAAAGCTGAGGCTAAACATAGAAATAAATTAAGTGCATACATATGTACATAGATGAGTTAAAAAACACACATCATCTATGAGAAAAATGTCCAATTTTTCTAATATTACAGTGGAAAAAACTTAAACTCACGCTGGCTTGCATCTGCCTGCAAGCTGAAGCTAAACTTAGCCAGAGACAAAATATATAAATATGCAGGATTCAAGTTAGACACTGCACCATCTGTGAGGGGAAAAAGCAGCATTAGTCAGAATTTCTCAAAATTTAATTTGAAACAGGTAAAATTTGTTGTTGGACAGCAGCTGCAGCTAAACGTAGCCAGACACAAAAGGCATAAATTCAGTGCAATTCATCCCCTGATCGTAGGCAAAAATGACCAACTAAGACAGATTCTCTAGTTCTACATGGAAAAAGATTAAATTATTTCAGCTAGCTAGCAGCTGCCTCTAAACTAAAGCTAAACTTGCCAAAGACAAAACACATTAATATGTACAATTGCAAGCTGGACAGTAGCCTACATCATCTGTGAAGCAAAATAACAGAGTTCACCTACTTAACTTTCCCTAAAATTACAGTAGAAACTGCTAAAAACAACTATTACTGATAAGCTGCCTGCTAGCTAAAACTTAACACAGCCTACCTTAAAGGATTATAAATTTTACTATAGACTATTTTTGAGTGGTCAGACAACTAGAAAACTGTTATACAAGCTCAAGTTCAGGTTTATTTAATAACTCCACCTCAGTAGCAGCTGCCTGCAAGCCGAAGCTAAACTTAGCCAGAAACACAACACATGCTAACAGCAGCTTTAAAATGTAGAAAGAACTGGACAAACTCCGTGTGACGTCAGCCGTCTGCTTACAATAGGAGGACTCAAACAGCTCTTGAAGCCAATCCACAGCGGCTTCCATATTGAAATCGCGGTCTCAACCGAACTTTGGATCAGCTTAACGGCCCGCCCACTGAGCGCAACTTCCTGTCAGTTAGCTAGCTAGCATTCTGGTTGACAGAAATGTAGCTTCTGCCTGTCGAGCTATCTGTCAATCAAATGAGATGTGCTAATCAGTCTGCAGCGAGGTTTTTCCTAAATATAATCTAAACCATCACAAAAAAATTCACCCCCCGTACAGTGAGAGCACATGAAATATTAGCTAATGAGACATGTTTGGTTTTTTGAACCAGGCTGTAAACCAGTTTATTTCTAGTGTAAAAACCGACTGTTTAAAGGGATATGGGAACGTTCCTAAACTCAAAAATCTGTTTAAATCTGACTCAAAACAGTGTTAATTTTGGCAGCCATTTTTAAATTCAGTCGTAGTTTTTTGATTTTATCTTTTAGTTTTAGTCGCATTTTAGTCATCTCTTCCCTTTGAGTTTAAGTCTAGTTTAAGTCCATAAGAAGTCCTCACATTTTAGTCTCTAAATCTTGCACTAAATCATGGTAGTGTGTTCTCTGCACTATGTCAAACCTGGGTCCCTGCTCTCTACAGCTGAGAGGCTGAATAGCTACAGCTGCATTGTTTTTTGACAGATTTACCAACACTGGTACTTATTAGTACTTTTCAGTAGTGCCTCTTGTTTCCTTCACATAAATGAACCAGTCTGATGTCTATTTTATGTTTTTTTTATGTATTTTTTAATTCAGTATCAGCCTCTCCCTCACTGTTCAGGCTGGTTTTATATTTTTCCCTTTGGCTCCACATTTACAGCTATTTACATTCTTATCTCTTATCTTGACAAGCAGGTACTTATATTGCGTGCTGGAGATGGTACATTGAATGCTATAAAAGCAGCTTTATCTCATTAAAAATCATTGGTATATGCGCATATTTGTCTATTCCCTGCAGACTGAAACAGTTTAAAGTAGCTGTCAGGCCCATAACTAATTATCCTCATGTGTCATCTCATCCATCAGCACTTAGTTTCATTAACGGCGATGGTTCATCCATTCTGACTTGAACTTTGACGTGACAGTTGAACGGGCTAAGCAGATGATTACTCATTTGTATACAATTCACACAAACCCCATTATTAATGTCAGCAGTGTATTATCAGAGGTAGACATCTCACCTGTACATTCAAATACATGTGTAACGGCTTGTCTCAACATTTAACAGCTATCACCTGCCGCTAACAAGACCAGGGACCAAAACCAGACCACCGCTCCTGTCCATGCCTATGGCAAAGCTGTCTCATTTGTGCTTTTTGGCCTCATCAGAAGGCTGTAACATGACATATTAAGGGTTTATGAAAATGTGAAACACTAAAAAAGGGAACTGTTTGCATGGTGAAGGATGGGCTCAAACAAGAGGAGGTCATAGTGGGACTTTGGACCCACAGATCGGTGCTGCTGGTTTGCATACATTGTACAGAAAGACAACAGCGCTGCAGACTGTGCCTGTGCATGCTTGTGTGAGCCACTGTATTGGAATGCTGGCCTCGGGCACTCAGCAGCTCACAGCTTTAACTTCTGTAAACAAACTAATAGCAGGAGAGTGAAGGACCACACAGCTTCAGCTGAAACTCTAACTGCAGCCTGGAGTCCCTACATGCTGCTGCTGCTGTGGACATGAATCCACTGGTGTTTTAGCTGACTTACATTACTGAAGGAGGCCCTAAGCCCCAGCTTTAAATGGTACCTGTAATTCAGGTATTATTGTAATACAAAACACATTTGGTATGCAGAGGTAAAAAGGTTCAATCCACTGCTATATGATTCAATTCTGACCGATCTTCTATTTGCCTGGCTTGGACAATATTTTTAGAAAAAAATTTGGGCCCTGAAATACCCACTTTTCAAGAGGGAAACAAAGTTTATCCAGCCTAGACTTCAGAATGTATGAAAAAATGAGATTTGGTAAGTCAAACATCATGCAGTGTTAAAATTTAAGGCCTTAAGTTTGGCATTTTGGCAGTTATCAAGTACAGTAAAACAGAATATAGTGATTTGCAAATCTTCTCAACTTGTTTTCACTCGAATATGAAAATGCACAAAATATTACATGTTCAAACTGATGAATTTTATCTTTTTTAGGGCACATAAACACATGCAGATTGTTTTTGCCTGCAACAGGTTTTAAAAAGTTAGGACAGAAGTATTTTTATCAGTGCTTCATCACTCTTTCACCTAACAACATTCTGCATGTGCCTAGAGACTGAAGACACTAAATGTCGAAGTAGTAGAAGTGGAATTCCTTCCCAGTTTTGCTTTATACACATCTGAAGTTGCTAATAGTGTGATGTGGAGTTCCTGTTATGTATGATACTATCCATGCGTGCATTTTCAGTTGGAGATACACTATATTGCCAAAAGTATTCACTCACCTGCCTTGACTCACATATGACCTTAAGTGACATCCCATTCTTAATCCACAGGGTTTAATATGATGTAGGTCCACCCTTTGCAGCTATAGCAGCTTCAACTCTTCTTGGAAGGCTTTCCACAAGGTTTAGGAGTGGGTTTTTGGGAATTTTTGACCATATTTGTGAGGTCACACACTGATGTTGGACAAGAAGGCCTGGCTCTTAGTCTTCACTCTAATTCATCCCAAAGTTGTTCTATCGGGTTGAGGGCAGGACTCTGTGCAGGCCAGTCAAGTTCACCCACACCAAACTCTCTCATCCACGTCTTTATGGACCTTGTTTTGTGCACTGGTGCACAGTCATGTTGGAACAAGAAGGGGCCATCCCCAAACTGTTCCCACAAAGTTGGGAGCATGGAATTGTCCAGAATCTCTTGGTATGCTGAAGCATTCAGAGTTCCTTTCACTGGAACTAAGGGGCCAAGCCCAGCTCCTGAAAAACAAGCCCACACCATAATCCCCCCTCCATCAGACTTTACACTTGGCACAATGTAGTCAGACAAGTACCATTCTCCTGGCAACGGCCAAACCCAGACTCATCCATCAGATTGCCACATGGAGAAGCGCGAATCGTCACTCCAGAGAATGCGTCCAGTGGCAGCGTGTTTTACACCATTGCATCCGACGCTTTCCATTGCACTTGGTGATGTATGGCTTGGATGGAGCTGCTTGGCCAAGGAAACCCATTCCATGAAGCTCTCTACGCACTGTTCTTGAGCTAATCTGAAGGCCAAATGAAGTTTGGAGGTCTGTAGCCATTGATGGATGGATGGCAATGGATTTGTTTCACACATCCATCTGGTAAACAACTCACAGACAGCGTTTGGGAAAGGGCAGAGCCTTTGAAAAAAACTCGAAGGGTGATTGGATGAACGTTCTGTCAGTCACATTTTTATGGGCCAATTAGAGCAACAAAACACGTGACGTAGTCCCTATCGAAGGACTGAACTCCATAGAGAACTACATAACACGAACCATCTCAACTGTAGACTTGTCAGTACAAAATAAAACAACTCAATGCTGTTCTTTGTTATTCTTTCAATGACGAAATATCATCAAGTTCTGATAAAACTGGTGCTTTCGCAGCATCCACACTAGTGTCTTCCACCATAATTGCACTGGCCTCTTGACACTACTTGCTTACATCACGACTCACCAATGCCCGAAAGTACTGCCCCTTGACACTGATTGGTCCTGTCACTTTCTAACCGGGCCAAAACAGTTCAGAGCTTTGCTTAGCAAGATGGATTCACCCCTGAGAAACACGGAAACGGGCGTATCTATCTGCTTTGCAAGGTTACACCCACTGCACATCACTGCAAATTGCTGGTGTCAAGCCAAAACCCTGTATCTCCAAGATCCCCAAGTTTTCTCATAATGAAATAAAGCTATGCTTTCAAATAAGTTAACACTGGATAGTGATATACAGCACACAGCTGATACCTTTTAGAGTAGGCTAAAACCCACTGACGCATGCAAATTTACATTTCCCACCAGTTTGGGATCAGTGAAGTCTATCTATCTACCTATGAAATGGTGACCAGTAGCAATGATTTATAAAATAAAATGTAAACCATGAAAAATTGACATACAAGGTTTTGGACCAACATTATTTCTTGAATCAAGAGTCTTTTCAATTAAAACTATGCACCATGTAATTTATTTACCAAACATCATATCACTATTTTCTTTGAAAGCAGACCTTTGTTTCTGACATGATGAGAGAGAAAAGCTGTTAAAAAGTGGTGCCGCCAGCGTGCTCCTCTCCATGAGCTCACAGGAAGTGAGCGAAGAGCAGAGCAGACTGTAGTCTCTGTTAACAGACTGATGTTCTCCAAAAAGCTCCATGTGCTCAGTGCACAGAGATGTCTGCACATCTGCTCCTCATCGTCACTACTCTGATTTTCATAAACAATTGATAGGCCGTGTCTGACACGTGCTTAATGGTTGCACTCATTAGGATCTCATCTGAGAAGATTTATGTAATCAAAACAACCCTGAATTGTAGTTTGATTTTGAAAAGCCAACTTATTTAAAAAAAAAAAAGAAAGCTAAGTTTGAATCAGGCTCAGGCTCATAAATACAAAAGGTGGGGTTGTAAGTTTTGAGCCCAAGCTCTATAATGAATAAGTTCTGCTACATCCAACAACACAAGCAGACATCTTTTCTAATATCAGGGATTTGGTTTACTTCCCCATGTTAAAATCCTCTTATTTCAACTGTTTTTCTGCAACCACAATGCACTCACGGTCGATTGTGATGTCCACTCAAAATCAGCCCACAACCTGCTGCACAGTTTGATCTACATCTGCCAGAGTCAGGTCTTCACCTTCAAAAGGATAAAGGCTCCCAATCATGATCAAACACTGCATATAAATGTGAGATTGCAAGTTGGACAAGTTTTGATCCACTCATCCATGTCTGGATCTGTTTTATTAAAAAAAGAGGAAGTGTGGTTTTGAGCTGGTACACAGTTGACAAGGTGAATTATATCAACTTAGTAACACCACATTTCTTAACTTAACTGCCCTGATATCCCATGTAGAAAAAACAAAACCTGGTAAAAATACATAACAGAAGATTGTGCATGTAAGAAACCCCCTAGATCCATCTGTCATACCCTAATTTATACAATCTTTTTGCAGCTACTTTGATTTTGTGCATCTAAATAACTGCATTAATGGGGCTATTAAAGGCTAAATTGGTAAAAAGATGCATGCCAGTTGACATTTTAGATAATTTTCTTGTCTTTTATGGCTCTACTTTTCTAACCTTGATGTATTCTAGCAGATAGTTTGGGTTTGACGTTGCTCTTTGAAGATTACGTTCTTAAATCCAGGCTGATCCCCGGTCATTGAGCGGCCCACTGAGGTGTCAACCCGTCTCACTCCTGCCTTTGTTTGGCTCGCTGATAACAATCCAACTGTCACCTCTTTATGAGCCCAAACAGGTTGGATGACATGTTTGACATCCAAGTAACTCCCCGTGTGCTCGCCTTCTTCACTGCCGTCACACGCGATGGGCAACCCTTGTGTTAGAAAAACACAGCTCAGCTCTGCATCACCACGAGTGCGTGGGTGTGATGAGTTAGTGTTTATGTAAACCACGGTTAGACTTACACAAGGCTCAGGAATTCTCAGAGCCGTGTCTTCATGCTTGAATCTGTGCTTTTGCTCTACATGTGAGAGACTTTCTGTTGGCCCATGATGGATGTGGAATAGGGAAATCTTTAAGGAAACCCTAATCGCTGCACTTATGAAATGTAATGACCAATCCAAAAGCCTTCAACTCCATTTCCTGTTGAACACTGCGGGGGTGGAGGAAGGTTGTGTTGGAGCTGGAGGTGATTAAATACAGAGCAGGAGGATTGATTTTGGCATTTCCTACCTTTCTTGCTCCATCTTTTGGTCACTTACTGTTCATTTATTTGAGTTTTTGTGGTCTATTAGGGCGCAAAATTCTAGGTCATAGGAGACTGCAAGTGGCAAATATGCTAATCTAAGGAATGTACCTCCAAAATTTGTAATGTAGAACAATTTCAGTGCCCCTTTTTGTATTAGTTACATGCCCAGATACAGTTGGGTTGCACATATTCTCATTATTTAGAATACAGCAAGCATGCTGAAGTCTCTGAGACAAGAATTAACCTGAAATGATCTCTATTTATAGATTTTACAGATAGGAACACAGAATCCATCCAAACCATACTCAGCAGCATGATTTTTTGCCAGTTCCTAGTCCCATTCCTGCTTGTTTGTGTCCAGACAACCATGTAAACTGAAACCTGCATATTATGTTGGAGTTGGAGCAGTTAAATAATGCACAGCAGTTGATTATACTGCAATTACTGCAAAGAAGAAAAGAAAGCAGACATCAGAGGAGAAGTACTGGATGATACCCTAAAAAAAAAGTATTCACTTGCCTGACCATTACACCAGCAGGGACTGTAAAAACATTGTATTCAAATACATGTATTTTGATATTTGCCCCCCTTTAGCAGCTTAAACAGCCTCCACTCTTCATGGAAGGCTTTCTACAAGATTTTTGAGCGTGTTTGTGGGAATATGTGTCCATTCATTCAGAGCATCTATGAGGTCAGGCCCTGATGTTGGACGAGAAGGACTGGCTCACAATCTTCATTCCAGTTCATCCCAAAGGAGCTTGATGGGATTGAGGCCAGGGCTTAGAAACAACTCTAGTTTTCACAGCATGCACCAGAAGTTCACCCCACTCCCCCTTCTGTAGAAGCACACCAATCTGGCTGCTGCTGTAGCCTGGCTATACTTCGCTGCTCCCTCTGCAAGCCACCTTTTGCAATCCTCCTCCACCCCAGCTCCTCCTTTATACTACATCTGACATCGTCAGTGCCATTCTGTTGGCAATGATTGCTGCTCTGCTCTGGGGTTTAGCTGCTCCTCTCCCTGCCTCAGGCTTTCCTTCTAGGCACAGGAAAGGCAAGGCTCAGGCGGGCCAGACAAGTTGAAGTTGACGATGATGTGGCATGCATGTAAGAATAGCATTGAAATCAACATCAGGTCATGGTGGACAGTCATTTTTTTAAAGACAGATTTTCTTCGAACAGAAAGACCAATGTATATGGGGTGTTGCTGGCATTGGGTACAAGTCTTAATATACTGAGGCCTTTTGGCCTCTAACAGCATCTTTGCACACCTTCTTTCAAAAATGAACATTGTCTAAGATGGGGAGAATACAGAAGTAGGTGTTTTACCACAGTGGGGATACACAGAGAGACCTTCAGTCTTCTCCAAAGTTAACCAAACTGAATTCCTCCATGATGTTGCTTCAACACAAGAAACCCCATGGCAGTCATTTTCACTGTACTTACATTTTGCATGTAAACTTTGCTAAATTAAAAGTTATAATGATGCTGGTGCTTGACTTTTTCCTCAAGCGCCTGTATTTGAATTTGAAATGTTATTTTACGAAATTGCATCTGCATCTTAGTTGCTTGGCAACATTCACTGTCTCTCACAGAGTAAACTCCCGAGAGATTCTTTGCAGATGACGTCACGCAGCAGCGGAGAACTCCCCTTAGGGGGCAAGAAGCGATTTCTACAAAGAGAACTGCTACAAAAAAGGCCATGCTGTTTCAGCTATGCCAAGTGTTCAAAGAGCGAGAAGATAAACATTCTTAATTCTTAAGCTATTTTTGTGTCATGAAAGAAGTGAAATATCTGGGGAAAAATAAAAAAGGAAAAAAAAAGTTACAGAGAAATGGCAGCAGGCAGGAAGAAGAAAAAAACCCTGTCTAAAGCCCAGGCAAGCTGCTCCGTATGATCTGTTTCCACAAAGCAGTCCAGTCTCGCTCATTGTGATGGGAAATCAGTCTCTTTTTAGAGATCCAGATCATTTGGTTCAGCTCAGTAGAAGTGGTTGTTTGGCTCCAAAACAGCTCTTCATTAGGTGCTAATTTTGCTTTCTAAAATGGTGACTCCGCCCCGACCACACCCCTCTCAGGATGGATGCAGCACTCATGATATTACAGACATTTTATTTTTCAAAGTTTAGACTAGGATATGAACCACCAACCTCCCAGACTGTAGTCAGCAGGGTAACCCACTGAGCTATCCAGCATCTCAGCTGGTTGCTGAGAGGATCAGTAGAGGAGGGTGGAACTTTCCTCCAAGTGGGGGAGGGCCAACCAAACCTGGAGGCAGGTGCTTAGGCCCCTGGTGAGGTCACTAGATGTAAAATCTGAGAACGGCTTGTTTCAGCACACATTTTCTGAAAGGTGGAGAAAGAGAGGGGAAAACTGAATGGATTTTTCTGGTACTTGAAGGGATTGTGGACAGGCCAGGAACACATATATGTGTTAGAAAAGCCTGAAAAAGTGATTTTGCATAATATGTCCCCTTTAAGACACATCCATTTACTGAGAGGGGCATGGTCAGAACAAATTGAGACAGCTCATTAACATTAAAGCTGAAGACACAGAAATGGCTCGTTCTGAGTAGGGCTGAAACAGAGGGGGGTTTTAGACATGTCAAAATCCAATACTTGAGTGTTTTCAGCAACAAACTTCACAGGCATGTTTTGGGGACCTCTGAGACCACTATAAACTTGTCTTAAAGGAGTAAAATATGTGACCTTTAAAGGTAAATTTCTAATCTTGCAGTCAAAGTGACCTCTCATGGTTAAAGGTTTGGAGTTATGGCCTTTCTAGCATTAGGTTAAGAGAAATTTAATGGGTTTATTGTCTGATGTAGTATTTTGACAACAAGGCCTTGCGGCTGTGACCTTGTGTCAAGTGTTGTCTTCAGGAACGGGTGGCACGGGTTCAGATCCGACATATAGCTCCATTTTGGCATGCCATTCCTCACTTTCTGTCTTCCCAGTTTCCAACCATATCCTCTGTCCTGTCTCCATAACTGACAGCATAAAATCCCCGAAATACATCTTTAATAAAGAAATGTGTTGACAGCATGTACTCACAACACCACAAACACCTGTGAATAACAACCTATTTGCAGTAAATTTCAGACTTAGCCGAGCTCTAAGCCTTTCTAAAGAACCTGTTTCTCAGCTGATTGAAGAAGGTGTTTCCCTGGCTTTGCTGAAGTTGTCAGAGAAGATTAGTTTAGAGAGCCAGAGAGATCCCCGGCTGTCAGGACTTGTTTCATTATGCAATCCAGCTGGTGATTCCATCCCTGTTGTGAGAAGCCCGCTGGCTGACTGAAAAGTTGGTCATTCGTCAGTTGATGTTGGCAGGGCAGTCCTCAGGGCGTTTTAGTGCTTGGATGTGAGACATCAACCCTCCCATCAATCAAACTTGAGTACTAAATTAGCAACCAGGTAAACAGCTCTGAACTATAAATCTTATTAGCCTTTGTTGGACATAATGAGGCTGTTTATGCTAACGTTCATCAGGCATTGTGAGGAGGACTATTTTAAAGTCATATTCCTTGGGTGCATACCTGCAGGTTTGTATTGTTGTAACGGCAGATAATCAAACAGCTGACATTATAGTATTTAAAGAGCTATTTAAGGAGTGTATCCTCTGATACTGACGCACAGATGTTCCCACACGCAGAGCAAAAGGAATCAGGCTGCATGGCTGCCAGAACAGCTCACTTATTCCCTTAATGTCACATAAGAGCAGATTATCTCTCTAGATTTGGCTGCAGCTCCATTTTATTCATCATTTGCATCCTCCCACTCCTCTGTTAGACCTCCCTGCTAGCACGCACATTCTCCATACTGCCTAATTCTCTTAATATATATCTGCTTTTCATACATCAGCACTCTCAACTGTCCAAACTCCACTTCCAGATTGTTGTTTTCCTCATTCCCAGAATTAACAGACTGTGACAAGAATAAATAAATGAGGAGCATACAGGACAATTTTAGTCCTCTTATGCAGTGTCAAACACAGGAAAAAGCCCTCTATTAATCCTCTTTGTTCCTGGGCTCTATTGTATTTGCACTTATAGTTCCATCCTGTCATTTAGGTTCCATATGTGTCGGTTCTTTGAAGTTTTTCAGCTCAGAGCAGAAAGGTGAAGACAAAAGGAGAACGCTACAAGGGAAACTGACAAGAAAAATCAACAAGATGGCGAGATCTGGGATGTTTTTTATTCCATTGTTTTTGGTTATGTTTCTGTTCATTTTCAACATGATTACAGTTAATTCTGCTAGTTTAAGGTACTCCATGGAGTCTTTAACCACTCAGAGAGAAATGTTTCTATGATTTATCCAGCTTTAGTTTGTCTGGTTTGTGCAGACATGAAGATGCATAAACAGTGGAAAGAGCCAATCATATCTTCCCATTAGTTTCAAATTTACTCCAATTAACAGGCAACAACCACAGTGAAGAAGACAAACATGGCTGCCAACTTCCATCCATCCATCCTCTATCCTTACCACGTACACTGCTGAGAAAAAGTATTATCCCATTTCCTGATTTCTACTGTTTTTTGTATATTTGCATATTTACAGTTGCAGTTTTTAATCAATGATTTCATTTATTAAGGAAAAAAGCCACCCAAACCTACATGGCCTTGTGTGAAAAAGTCATTGCCCCCTAATCACAGTAACTGGTTGTGTGACCCTCACTAGCAACAACTGCAACCAAGTGTTTGTGATAACTAGCAGTGAGTCTTTTACTTTGCTGGGGAGGAATTGTGACCCACTCTTCTTTGAGGATAAGTTTTGATTCAGCCACTTTGGAGGGATTTGAGCATGAACAGCCTTTTTAAGGTCATGCCACAGCATCTCAATCGGATTTAAGTCTGGACTTTGACTTGCCCACTCTAAAATCTTAATTTAGTTTTGTTTTTTGTTTTTTTCGCCAGTCAGAGGTGGACTTGCTAGTGTGTTCTGGATCATTGTGCTGCTGTATAACTCAAGTCTGCTTGGGCTTGAGCTCATGAACTGATAACTGGACATTCTCCTGTAGGAAACAGAATACATGGTTCCATCTATCACAGCGAGTGGTTCAGGTCCTGAAGCAGCAAAGCAGCCCTAAACCATCACACTGCCAGCACCATGGTTGACTGTTGGTGTGATGTTTTATGATGGAATGCTGTGTTAGTTTTACTCCAGAAGTAATGGGATTCACACCCTCCAAAGGTTCAACTTTTGTCTTGTCAGTCCACAAAATATTTTCACAAAAGTCTTTCAGATCATCAAGAGGCGTTTGTGTTCTTTCTGGTTTTGGCCATGGAACTCCCCCATGGCTGTGATTTTTTCCCAGGCTCTGTCATATTGTTGAATCATAAACTCTGACCCTAACTGAGTCAAGTGAGGCCTGCAGGTCTTTAGAAGTTGTTCTGGGTTCTCTTGGATGAGTCGTCAATTACTCTTGGGAGTAATTTTGCTAAGCTGGCCAGTCCTAGGGAGGTTCACCACTGTACCAAGTTTTCTCCATTTGTGGATAATGGCTCTCACCATGGTTGTCAGCAGTCCCAAAGTCTAAGAAAAGGATTTGTAAGCTTTTAAGACCAATAGAAGTCAGTGAATTTGTTTCTCATCTACAGTTGAATTATTGTAGATGCCAGCATGATGTGTTGCTTTTTGAGATCTTTTAGCCTACTTCCTTCTGTCAGACAGGTTCTGTTTAAGGGATTTATTGATTCAGCAGGTCTGGCAGTAGTCAGTCATGGGTGTGGCTCATGAAATTGAATTCAGCTTTCCAAATAAATGTGCCAAGCCAATCCCACCAGTCCCAAAAGTGGAGCACACCCTGGGCTGGTTGCCAGTCAATCCCAAACTGGAATATAGAGACAAGCAGGCAATCACGTACACAGTTATTCCAAAGGGACATTTAAAATCACCAATTGGCTTATCCCTAAACCCTGCCCTTCTGCACCATAGACCAATCACATTTCTTGCAGCTGATGCACTTAGACATCTGCCCTGTAAACCTTTATGGAAAAGCATTGGGAATTTTGATTTTCCTGCATGTTTATCAAATTTGATGCAGGTATAACTTAGAGCAGTGTTTCGCAACCTTTCCAGCTCACAACCCCCAAAATAAAGGCCCCAAAGACCAGGGACCCCCACTGTACTTGAAGGTGGCTGAACACAGCCATAGACAAAGAAATATAGTCATGTGAAAAAGTGACTGAATTTGGATTAAAGTGGCAAAAATTGGCAGAAAAAAAGTATAAAAGGGGAATATAAAGTGGCCAAAATGGGTTTAAAGTGGCAAAAATGGGTGGAAAATTTGGTGAAATAGGAAGAAAAACTGGGTTAAACTGGCAAAAATGAGCATAACAATTAATGAAATGTGGTTAAATGGGCATAAAAGTGGTTCATAGTGCCAATAAGTGGTCAAAATAGGCAACAATAGATGGAAAGTGGCAAGAGTTAGTTTAGAAGTGGCAAAACTAGGCAGAAAAAAAGTGGTGGAAAGAGTTTCTAATGGACAAAAATGAGTTTTAAGCAGTAAAAGTAGACAATAGGCAAAATTGGTAGAAAAAGTGATTAAAATGGGTAGAAAGTTGGCAAAATTGGAGTAAAGTGGAAAATGTGTAGTTAATAATATATTCCTAGTTTTTTAAGGCATCTGGAGACCCCTTCTAAGTGTCTTACGACCCTCAGTGGGGTCCTGACCCACATGCTGAGAATCACTGACTTAGAGAAATGGTCACATTATTTCCATGGGGCAAATGCAAGTCTGATAATGAGACAACCTGAGAAGCTATGACACTGTTAAGCTTCAAAAACTTGACCAAATATGTCTGACTATAGTGTACCAGTCGGAAACAAGCAAAGGAATCAACCAGACCATGTTAAGTGTGTTTTCTGTAAGTACAGAAATTCTTGCACATAAACTTAGGTAATAATCTATTCAAACTAAGTGCATACATCATAAATCAAGCTATTAAACTTTGTTCAAATGGAAGAATAATTAATCAAGCTGCTATTATCTAACCTTACTACCTGTAGAACTTGGCAGGCATGTTTATTGTCAAATCATCATGTTATTTATAAAGCTCCTAACATGCTTTTGCCCTGATGTCACCACAGTGTGCTGTTTTACTCCACCCAGGGCTGGGCTGGTTATCTAGCAGGTTAGCCGACACACTTTTGGTCAGCCAGCATGGTTCATTGTTTGTCTGGTTAGTTTGAACGTCACACAAATCACGTAAAGATCAAGCTTGTGTTTCCCTGATGAAACAAAAAAGCAATACAACTTCATTTACAGCTCAACAATTTTCAGCTATTTTCAGTTTATTTTTAATGTAGTGTTGACTTTACAACATAACTTAGGACACAGCCTAAACAATACTGTTTTAAAGTAATTTCTCACCTTTATGTACTGCTATTTATGTAATATTTTGTCCTCCATTGGTGGACTGAATAAAGTGGGACACAGGGATGGTGTTACAGTCAAGTTGAATTCAACTGGTTTTAAAGGGCCAAAATGGATTTGCCAAATTTTCTTTCCAGTGACTGTACCTCGCCAGCGTTATACCAATTTGATAGCTGTCTCCCTGCTGTCACAGCCCTGTCTTTCTTCATAAGTTTACCTCAATAGATCCCCCTACTAGAGACTCAATTTACTGTGTTACTGAGCCAGGAAAACATCGGAGCTAAAGCATTCAACAGACAAGGTGGCCATGTTTTTACACTGAAAACCACAAACTGGAAGTATAACCATGCTGGTTGTCTTGCCTGTGACATATTCTACTAATGCTTTCATAAATAAAGCTAAAATAAGGTAAACATGGCTCCTTTTTTAACAATTTCCTGTCTAATCTGGCTGAGAAATGCACCCAACTTGTGGTAAAAATAGCCACTGCCATTCCCCCACTACTTAGTAATATCCAATAAATTTATAATATACTTTGCTATATTAAAAAAAACGTCCTCCAATACATGGTAAACTGATATTATCGCAGTGCTCTCCATGATGAAGACAGGGAAATAGCATTTTTTCTTCTGTTTACTGGCGTAAGCATAAGTTTTATCAGAACTTGACGACATTTCTTTGTTTAAAGAAGAACAAAGAACAGCAGTGAGTTGTTTTCTTTTCAAAAGTTGTGTACTGACATGTCTACAGTCGCCATGGTTCGCATTATGCAGTTATCTCTGTAGGGGTGCAGCTTGGTAGTGGCTACGTCACGTGTTTTGTTGCTCTGATTGGCCTGTAAAGATGTGACAGACAGAACGTTCATCCAATCACCCTCCGAGTTTTTTTTTTCAAAGGCTCTGCCCTTTCCCAAACTTTAGCTGGGTTTCCATTACACTTTCGCAAAATCTAAATAACGCTATAATAAGCTGGTAATGGAAACACCTGAATTTCGAAAAACCCCTAAAATATCGCAATAAGTTTTTACGCTTTCATGAGGAGGTTTTTCAGGCGTTCCGATATAGAAATATACGCAAAGTGCAATGGAAACACTTTTTACGCATTTACAAGTCACGGGACGTGACGTACGGTGTCACATGACCAGTCACTCCGAGACAACATGGCGTGTAGACAGAAGGGTCACTAATCTAAAAAGTTTTTGCCAAACCAAAGGTGGTGTGATGCTTGTTTCACCATCTGTCTACTTTTATCATATTTTTTTAAATGTTTATGCATTCCCAGATCACAGAATTGCCCCCAATGAGTTCAATTTCATCCAGAATAAATGTCATCAAAACCCTCAAACATGACACCTATTTGTAATAAACTAAAGTGATCCATTAATTCCATGAAAATCCACGCTGAGGCTTTTCTTCCCATCACAGCGTTCACATAAGACACATTAGAGAGTCAAGTCTAAACAACATAATCCCATTAAGTTATTATTTTCTGATCACACGCACAGTGATTGACATGATCTGGGCTCCTTTAGCAGCATGTGAAATCACACGCAAGGCCACACACACACGCAAACTTCAGATCGCTGCAGGCTCTGGGTCCGCTGTCTGTCAGACCGTGGGAGGATCAAAGTTCAGATTTTGAATGGGAGTGAAGGAAAAGAAAGAGAAGAGAAGGAAGAAGAGATAGATATATAGATAGACAAAGCATTGATAAACCTAACCAGGGTTTATATTAGCCGGAAAAAGAGGAGGAGGAGGTTTACAGGACGCCGCAGGGGAGGTTATGATTAGAGTTTGACAGGGGAGGATCTAGACAGTTAGAAATGATCTGTGCAACTGACTGCATTCAAATGGCAGATATTTCCTCTTTCATAGAGTAGGAGGCATGTATATGGATGGAAGGAATCTTACAATCATTGTAATTTAACAGAGGATGTACGGCAACACATAAGTGATGCGTCTTCATGAACAAGCTTGTTGAAAGAGCCGACTCTTACATGAACAATGGGAGCTGGATCCTGTCTTTTATTTTATAACCTTGCAAAGCAGATGAACTGGCAAGATTCCACGTTTGTTTTTAGGTAAAGCCATCTTACAAAGTTTCAAGCTGAAATTCCTGTGACCGGTCTGAGAATGCACGGACCAATCAGTGCCATTTGAGTAGAGGTGCTGGCTGGGCGGGGCTTCATTGTATGTCAAGTCAGTAAACACTGGCAACCAGGGAAGCAATTACGCATGAATTTGATTCATGTTAAAACAGGGTGGCTCCACCGATGTTGAACAGAGATAACAGTTGCCTGTCGAGCATGTGCTTTTGAGGCACACGCCTACTGAGTTATATGTTTTGTCACTCTGATTGGCCTGTAATGAATGTGATGGACAGAACTTTTGTCCAGTCAACCACTGAGTTTTCTTTTGAAAGGCTCTGTCTTGTGATGTTTTGTGTAAGGGTTGAACTCAGGTGCGGAGACGGAAGCAGTTTTAACAGTTTTATTGTGAGGATAAGTGCACCAGGGAAGGGGATTCCAAGAGTCCAGGAGGGAGTGAGGGAGTGCTGGAGCTGGCTGTGGTGAATTGAGCAGGAGGCACTGGAAAAAAGGAGGAGAGGCACGTTAGCGACAATGTACACAAAATGCAAACACTAGAGATCACTGGAATCATCAAAAGCACAAAGAACTTCTCTGAAGGATCACGAGAAGGAGCCCGGAGACGACGTTTACCGTGAGGTAATGTAGACAAGACTCAGGCGCTGTAGAGAGCTGCAGCCAGTCTTAAATAGCAGGTGTGATTAGAGGATTCGCTGCAGGTGTGCCTCTCCACAGCACCAGGGGGGCAGGGTGAACGCCTCAGGAGAAACAGAGTCAAGTTAGCAGCCAGCAACCAGCTCCGAAACCGGAAGTACCACAAAGTAAAATATTCAAGACAAAATAAACACCACAGTACTCTCTCAACGGACGCCTCCTGGCGTCCTGCCAGGCTTGTCCGGTGCGCCTTGTAGAAATCCGAAGAAGGTTGTCGTCTAAAATTAGTTTTCTGGAAATCCAGGAGCGCTCCTCCGGGCGTACCCTCCCAATCTACCAGAAACTGGTAACCCGGCCTCGAGGTCTCACGACCAGGATCTGGTAAACGGTGAAGGCGGGAGGGTCATCGATGATCCGGGGGGGAGGAGGTGCGACGGTAGGAGGGCTCAGATCACTGGAGGAGACCGGCTTGAGTAGTGACACATGAAAGGTGGGATGGATCTTCATGGATTCAGGTAGTTTGAGCTGTACTGCCGAGGGTTGATGATTTTGGTGATCTCAAAAGGTCCAACGAGCGGGGGTCAATTTCTTGGATTCTGTCTCGAGGGTAGATCTCTGGAGGAGAGCCAGACCTTCTGGCCAGGGAGATATTCCGGGCAGGAGTGCGGTGGGCGTCCAGCCAGTCTTTTATTGCGCTCGGCCGTGCGAGTGCCGCCTTGGCTGTCCGCCACACCTCTCTGACGCGCTGGAGATGGTGCTGCACGGAAGGGACGGAGACCGAGATCTCCTGTTCGGGAAACAGGGGGTTGATACCGAGGCAACACATGAACGGAGACATGCCGGTAGCAGCGCAGGTGAGAGAGTTGTGGGCATATTCAATCCAGGGGAGGTGAGAGCTCCAGGTAGAGGGATGATGGGCAGCAACACAACGTAAGGCCGCCTCCAGACTCTGATTGGCCCTTTCAGTCTGGCCGTTGCTCTGTGGGTGGTACCCGAGGATAGGCTGACTGTGGCCCCCAGCTCCTTGCAGAACTCTTTCCATACACGTGATACAAACTGGGGTCCGCGGTCCGACACGAGGTCGCTAGGAATTCCATGGATACGGAAGACATGGAGGACCAACAGGTGAGCCGTCTCCAAGGCAGAGGGGAGCTTGGGGAGAGGGACGTAATGGACGCCTTTGGAGAACCGGTCCACTATAGTCAGGATGACTGTGTTTCCCTCAGAAGGTGGGAGACCGGTGACGAAGTCCAAGGCTATGTGCGACCAGGGACGACCAGGAGTGGACAGGGGACGCAGAAGGCCAGCAGGGGGTTGATGAGAGGATTTTCCTCTGGCACAGGTGGAGCAAGCAGCCACGAATTCACGGGTGTCTCTGGTCATGCCCGGCCACCAGAAACTCTGCTGTAGGAACCCGAGGGTCCTCTGGAAACCGGGGTGGCAGGTGAGTTTTGATGCGTGAGCCCAATGGAGCACTGGAGAGCGAGCTGAGTCCGGGACGAAGAGACGGTCTGGGGGTCCAGTTCCGGGGTCCGGTTGGGCTTTCTGGGCGTCTTTGACTGCCTGGATGATGTCCCATGTGGCAGCACCGACGATACAGGAGGGGGGAAGAATCAGGTCCGGCTCAACACTCTCACGAGAAGGGGAGTCCAAACGAGAAAGGGCATCAGGTTTAGTGTTTCTGGAGCCTGGCCTGTAGGAGAGGGTGAAGTGGAAACGACTGAGAAAAAGAGCCCACCGGGCTTGACGGGAGTTGAGTCTGCGCGCCGTGCGCAGATAGGCGAGGTTCTTGTGGTCAGTCCAAATGATGAAGGGCTGTCGCGTGCCCTCCAGCCAGTGCCTCCATTCTTGTAGTGCCCACACCACAGCCAGCAGCTCTCGGTTTCCCACGTCGTAATTGCTCTCCGACGGGGACAAACGACGAGAGAAGAAGGCACAAGGGTGAAGCTTCTTCGTAACGGGGTCTCTTTGCGACAGAACAGCCCCGGCTCCGGTCTCCGAGGCGTCCACCTCCACCACGAATTGGAGGGAGGAGTCAGGGTGCTTGAGGACGGGAGCTGACGTGAACAGAGTCTTGAGCCTGGTGAATGCCTCAGCAGCCTCAGGTGACCACCGGTAGGGGGAACTAGGGAGGTGAGCCTAGTGAGGAGCAGCCACCCTACTGTAATCTCTAATGAACCTTCTATAAAAGTTAGCGAAGCCTAGAAATCGCTGGAGTTCCTTACGGTTACCTGGGACGGGCCAATCAGTGACTGCTCTGATCTTAGCAGGATCGGGTTGTAATTGGCCCTGGGCAATGATAAAACCTAGAAAACTGACTGATGGGGTGTGAAACTCACATTTCTCGGGTTTGACATAAAGTCTGTTCTCTAGTAGCCTCTGGAGGACTAAACGAACATGTTGCTGGTGTTCCTGGAGTGACCTGGAGAAGATAAGTATATCATCAAGATATACGAACACGCGATTGAGCATGTCCCTGAGCACATCATTAATGAGAGCCTGAAAAACTGCAGGGGCGTTAGTGAGACCAAAAGGCATGACCTGGTATTGAAGTGGCCAATAGGGGTCTTAAAGGCTGTTTTCCATTCGTCTCCTCTTTAACTCTGATGAGGTGATAGGCATTTCTTAAATCTAGCTTGGAGAAGACCTGGGCTGAACAGAGAGGCTCGAAAGAGGGGTCAATGAGGGGAAGTGAGTATTTGTTTTTTACCGTGATGTCATTAAGTCCTCTGAAATCGATACAGGGGCGGAGTGTGGAGTCTTTCTTTTTGACAAAAAAGAAACCAGCTCCTAGAGGAGACGAGGAGGGACGGATGAGACCTGTGGCTAACGAATCATGGATGTAAGTCTCCATGGCCTCCTCTCCGGGCGGAGAGGTTGTATAGGCGACTACTGGGCAGGGACGCGCAGGAGCAAATCGATCGCACAGTCATAGGGACGGTGAGGAGGGAGAGAGACGGCTAGGTCCTTGCTGAAGACCGGGGCTAAATCATGGTATTCCTGAGGACACATTGGATAACCAGAGGAGTGGGAGTGACGGAAGGACGACTGACCGGTGGATTGGCTGAACGCAAGCAGTGAGAGTGGCAGTGTACGCCCAATTGGTTATGGTAGTGGTTTTCCAATTGATCTGAGGATTATGTAATTGGAGCCAGGAGACCTAAAACAACGGGAGCGTGAGGGGACGGAATAACAAACAGCTGAATTTTTTCACTGTGATTACCCGAGATAATGAGGGTTATGGGGCTGTCCGGTGAGTAACCTTAGCAAGCAACCTGCCGCTAAGGCCGTGACGCTTCTTAGAGTCGGTAAGGGTTCAAGGGGAGTTGGAGCTGTTGAGCTAACGTGTCCTGAATAAAGTTGTCGCCAGCTCCGAGTCAACAAGCGCACTAATGGGCACGGAATCGCGCCCCAGAGGACACTAGCGGAACGGCTATGCGCAGGGGAGGGCTAGAGGAGGAAGAGGTCTGGCTCACCCGAGTGCCCTCGCTCACGGGTGAGCCCTGTCTTTTGTCGTCTGGTGACAAGAAGAGAGAAAGAGACCTGTCTGACCACAGTAGATACACAGTCTAAGGTTAAAGAGTCATTGGCGCTCACTGGGGTATAGTCGCGTCCGGCCTAACTGCATGGGTTCATCAACAGGAGTGGGGAAAAGTCACGGGAAGACCTAGTGTGTTCAGGAGACTGAAGAGCAGACTGACCAGAGGGGGAGCTACGGACGGAGCTGGAGGGCCTTTGCTGACTCCTCTCTCTGCGTCTTTCTCTCAAACGGTTGTCAATGCGAATGGCTAGTGAAATTAAACCCTCAAGGGAGTCAGGTTCATCCCGGGAAGCGAGTTCATCCTTAAGCTCACTAGAAAGACTCTTAAGAAAAACCCCTTTGAGCTCGGTCTCCCCCCACCCGCTCTCAGAGGCTACAATACGAAAATCAATGGAGAAATCAGCTACTGATTGGTTACCTTGGTAGAGGGAAAATAAACGTTTGGCTGCTTCTTGGCCCTGGAGGGGATGATCAAAAATCCGACATAGTTCACTAGAAAATAACGAGTAAGAAGCTAACACTGGGGATTCTCTCTCCCAAACAGAAGTGGCCCAGCGGGAGGCTTTCCCACGTAACAAATTAATTACAAAAGCTATCTTGGCCCTGTCCGTGGGGTAACTCAGGGGCTGCTGGTCAAACACAAGGGAACATCTTAACAAAAACCCACTAGCGCTACCTATTTCTCCTGAGAAGAAATCAGGGTGAGGTACATGAGGCTCTCTATAGTGGGGGAGGGGAGGAGAAGGTGAGGGATCTACTGAGGGTGGCTGAACACTGACAGGTGGAGGCTCAGGAGTGGGGTGGTGAGGCTGAGTGGCTGAGAGTAACTGCTCGGATATGGTGGAGACCTGGGTGTTGAGAGTCTGAAGAGATTGCATGATACCTTTTAACATGGACTCGTGATGTCCTAGGCGTTGTCCTTGGTGGGTGATGGCTGTTTTGAGGGTGTCCGATTCCGCTGAGTCCATTTCGGGCCTGAGTCTTCTGTGATGTTTTGTGTAAGGGTTGAACTCAGGTGCGGAGACGGAAGCAGTTTTAACAGTTTTATTGTGAGGATAAGTGCACCAGGGAAGGGGATTCCAAGAGTCCAGGAGGGAGTGAGGGAGTGCTGGAGCTGGCTGTGGTGAATTGAGCAGGAGGCACTGGAAAAAAGGAGGAGAGGCACGTTAGCGACAATGTACACAAAATGCAAACACTAGAGATCACTGGAATCATCAAAAGCACAAAGAACTTCTCTGAAGGATCACGAGAAGGAGCCCGGAGACGACGTTTACCGTGAGGTAATGTAGACAAGACTCAGGCGCTGTAGAGAGCTGCAGCCAGTCTTAAATAGCAGGTGTGATTAGAGGATTCGCTGCAGGTGTGCCTCTCCACAGCACCAGGGGGGCAGGGTGAACGCCTCAGGAGAAACAGAGTCAAGTTAGCAGCCAGCAACCAGCTCCGGAAACCGGAAGTACCACAAAGTAAAATATTCAATACAAAATAAACACCACATGTCTCTCCTAAACACCGTCCATGGGCTGTGTCCCAGATGGATGTTAAAAAAATATCCATGCAATGATCTGTGAAACAACATAGACTGTAGAAAGAATTGGACAAACCCCGTGTGACGTCAGTCGTCTGCGTTTATTTGTAGTGTCAAAACTGGCTGTTTAACATGTGTCCAGACGGGACATCCGGTGTTCCTGCAGCCAGCATTGGCTTCATTTTTCAGGACCGGAGGTTGCTGCTTGGAAACAACCTATCTGGTGTGTCAGGATATAAAAGAATAGATATTTAGTGTTGGAAATGAAGCTTAATTTATCAATCATATGTACAAACATTGGTCAGTTTGGATAATTTAATGAAGCAGGCACTTGGGTGGTTTGCAGCTGAGTGTGAAGTGGCTGGTATGAGAATAAGCAGCTCCAAGTCTGAGATCATGGTTCTCTGCCGGAAAATGGTGGATTGCTCCCTCCAGGTGGGGAGTGAGTCTTTGCCCCAAGTGCAGGAGTTTAAGTATCTTGAGGTCTTGTCCACAAGTGAGGGTAGGATGGACTGTGAGAATGGCAGGTGGATTGGCGCAGTATCAGCAGTTTTGCAGGCGCTGTACCATACCGTCATGGTGAAGAAGGAGCTGAAACGAGAGGCAAAGCTTTCTATTTACCGGTCGATCTATGTCCCAACCCTCACCTATGGTTATGAACTCTGGGTGATGACAGACGATTTTGTTTACAGGAATTTCAACTTCGGTTGAAGTTTTGAGTAATGTGTAAGCTGGGCCGTGGTTTAATGCTACCTTAAGCAGTTCTCTATCGGTTACCTTTTGCTTCTCAAACATGGTGTCCTAACTTAAAAAAGGCCTGTTTTTCCTGCATCTTTGATCTGTTGTGAGGCTGTAATATAAAGAGGATTTCAACCTGAGCCTTAAAGATATAAAAAAGAGTAAAATACTGCTGTGTGAAAATGCTCATTAAAGGACACAGTTCTTGCTGCTTCCAGTCATATCAGTCAGGTAAAAAACTTGGGTCCTCCTCTCCTCGCCTCCTTCTTCCTCCCTCGTCGGCGAGGGAAGCAGGATGTCTTTCATCCAGTCCAGCTGAGGGATCAAAGCTAAAAGGCTACTTGGCTGAAACTGACCTCAATTTGCACTGCCGCACACTCCGCACCTCTTCAACATACACAGTCCTATAGTCCTCCTTACACCCCCTCCACTACCTCCCGCTGAACCGCACATAGGCCGCTTCCCTTCCTGTACGCCTGTAATACCTCATCCACTTAACACGGGAAATCTCTCGCCACCTCCAGCCCATTAATAGTGCAATTTATGGCCTCCACAGTATACTGCTATGACATATCAGCTCTAATCTGCTCTATCTATATAAAAGTGTTTCATACCAGGCGTGCTTATGGTTAGATATGCTGTAGCTTAATGTCTGACTGGTGTTTGTGTGGGTTAAATAACCTGTTCACAATAGCATTAGCCTGCTCTGTACTTCAAAGAGCAGCCTGTGTTTAGCTTCCTCTCTGTGTCTTCTTTCTCACTGTTTTCACTACAAACAGCCTCTCTACCTCCACTCCCTTCAAACATACCTACTGTCATGTATACACATACAGTTTACATGTACACATATACACTTGCTCTTATTTCTGTGCCACTAAACCCAGCTGTTTTTGGTGATTTAACCTTGCAGCCCCTTGTTAAACTTTGCATGGCTTTAATACATGAAAACAAAGATCTTGGTGCATTTTGCACATCAACATGACTAGTACCTGTGATATATTGTTCCCTTAATGGAAAGTTGATTAATTATCAGGTTAAAAACACTGATCACTTCAGTGCAGTGCTCCCCTTATAAATAGAAGCTCTTTGTTTTTATTGGGCCTGTGTCAGAGAGGTGTGGTTGTTGTTGGCTTTGTGCACATATTTGACCTTTCATGTGGCCTTCTCTTCTAAAACAAATCCCTGCTTTGCTTTTATTTCATTGTGTCTGATTTGTTTTATTGTGTTTGCTCATTTTTATGCTAATCTTCACACACCTTAGACTCATATTTCTAACTTCATTTTCCCTTTGCTTGAAAAGAGCTTTAGGTTATTATAATTACTAGGGTTGGATAGAAATGCTCCACCAATGCTTTTGGCATCAACTTCGACATACCAGAGCCCAGAAATGTTTACGGTGCAGCCGTATTTCTCTCTCAGCTCATGCTCAGGGTGAGATTGTTCACTGAACTCATAGTTCAGCGGGTTTAAGTGCAATAATACGGCACACGGAAGGTGTTATATCACACACTGCTGGATCATTTATCAGCATTTATTACTATTTATAACATTTTATTGCCATATGCTTTTAGCAGTAAAAAAACTTTTTTCTTATAGTTATTATTGCTTCTTTCCATCGTTTATTTTATGATATTTTGTACCTTGATTTGTCTGGCAGGATAGGGGCGAGTCAGAGATTGGAAGGAAAGAGAGAGAGACGGATGGCATGCAGAAAAGGAGCCACAGGCTGGATTTGAGCCTGGCCTGCCTGCTCTGAGGACAACAGCGTCCAAAGGGGCACACTAAACTGCAAGGCCATCAGTGCCCCTTCGTTTTATTTCTGGTATGAGATTTGTACTTATTAGGGCATATCACTGATTATCACCCTGGTTTTAAAATGGACATATTTTGCAGGAATCACTTTTTCAGGCTTTTCTGACAAAAAATATGTGCCCCTGGTCTGTCCACAATCACCTCAAGTACCAGAAAAATCCATTCCCTCCCTCTCTCTCATTCTCCACCTTTCAGAAAATGCTGAAACAAGCCATTCCCAGATTTTCCCCTCATGATATCATGTTGGGAGTTAGCCCCGCGCCCAGGTTCGATTGACCCTCCCTGCTTGGAAGAAAGTTCCACCCTCCCAGCTGGCAGCTGAGAGGAGGATCAGGAGAGTCACATCCATTGAGCCACATCCATATACTGAGAGGGGCGGAGTCAGACAGCTAAGTCACATTTAAAGCTACAGACACAGATACAGCTTGTTCTAAGCAGGGCTGAAACAGAGGAGTTTTTAGACATGTAAAAATCCAAAACTGGAGTGTTTTTTCAGCAACAAACTTCATAGGCATGTTTTAGGGATCTCTGAGACCAATAAAAACTTGTCTTAAAAGGCTAAAATATGTGATCTTTAAAAAACATTCTTGATATGATACAACACAACATGATACGAAACACTGTATTGCCCACTTAGGGATATTTGCACACACATCCACCTGCCAGATAATATCTAAGTATTCAGTTAGAACAATAGTATCGATGACCTTGTGTACAGAGTTGCACATATCAATAAAAGATGCAACCACATAACCAACACATCTTGCACAGGACTCACAGAAATAGTTTAAACATTTCTAATAATAATAGAAAATATAATATAAAATTAAAAATAGCTGCTAAAATTAACACTGCCTGGGAGAGCTGATTTTGGGCTCCCCCTGACAATGCCTAAATGCACCTGATAAGAATGGCTGCTCTAGACACACATTTTCCTGCAGCAGATTCCAGGCAGCAGGATCAGTCTACCTGAAAGCCTTTATCACTATTTCAGTATGCACTATGGGAACTGATAACTAAAGTCTTGGGGGCACTACAACCACCTCAGCAATGGTGATGGCACACACGTAAAATTTATGGCACATGGCCTTATTCCCGATCGAGGTTGGCTCTCAAGGCTTCCCTGCAGCATCAGTGCGCTATTTCTTGCAAAAGATCAGGCTGGATCCTAAGCAACTGCAACAGGCCACCGGGGAGATAGCCACAGCAGCCGAGACAAGCTCAAGGTGGTTGTGGCTGTCAAGGAGTTGCAGCTGGAACCCCTCTGCAGGCTACTCAACCTTTGCTGCCCCACTCAGGAGAGGTGTACAGGTTAAGGGGCGAAACACCTGTGACCCTGAGATACCTGCTGAGGATGCAGAAGGGGTTCCCAGCAACGCGATTACGTTTTGTTTTGGGGTTTTTTCTCCCAGAGTTCCACCATGAAATTGATCTTCAACCTGCCACATCCTTAGTTGCTCCTGCAGTCTCTGCTTGTAGCAAAGCACCTTTGATGTTTATTTCATCCTCTTATTTTTGTTTAGTCATGCTAAGGTTAGGGGTTCTGTTTTATTGTAATTTATATTTGGTTAGCTACAGAAGTTTTCTTTTCCTTTTGTTAAGAAGCAAGTTAACTTTAAAACTGTAGTTTAGAACATCTTTATGTTTTCCAGTGTTCTTTTATTCTAACAAACTCACTCTCCCATGTAAATATCCCTGCTGCTGTTAAGTCACCAGGTGCAGCGAGAAAAGGGAGTCACAGGTAAACAGGTGCAGGGAATCAGGAATCAGGGGACGCCACACGGTTTTAAAAAATGCAGTTTAGTTATTGTGTTTTTGTAGTCATGTTGGTTGTGTTTTTCTTTTTTGATATTGAGCCATTTTTAAAAGTAAAGCAGTGCACCTGGTCTTTTGTAGGTGTTTTTTAAGGTTGATAAAAAAAAGTGCTAAATGTTAGTAATGGTGTGCCCTCTTCACCAGAGTTGGGAATAACTTCAAGTTTCCTTCTGTTGCCTTTTTTGGTCAGTAGATTGTCACTACACCAACCATTTGTGACAAATTAAAGCTCCTGATGTAAAATAATTCTCCATCCCCAACTGTAGACAGGCACTGCATGAAAAGAAGATATTTTATGTAAATCATATAGGCAAGATGCCTCACACTTTTTAAAACCTCCTCATTCTTTCTACATCCTCCTCTGAAGATGTCCATCAACATGTGGCTGGTTTCCTTGCCACTGTAACGCTGCTAAATGTTACTCAGTGGTGAGCTTATGGTGGATTAATGTTGGGTCTTTATCATGATGCAGCAAAGAGTATGACGTATATCTGCTGTCTTTGTAAAATGTCTCAAGATAACTTTTGTTACAAATGGTGCTATACAATCAATGATCAATTAATTGATTAGTGCTTGAAGCCTTCAGGGATATATATCATCAAACACACCATACCTTCTCTATCATGACGTTAATCAAATAGCATACTAAAATACTCAGTCAACATAATATTTTTGTATTTTCTTTTGCATTTTTGTGATAAACTTGTGCAGTGATGATAGCTGGGTAATGTGTGCATGCTGTTGCCCAGTCTTGAGTCTCGATTTGATCATGTGACAAGACTCAGGCCTGGTAAAACACTCAGTTTCATACCTGTCCTTTTCATTTAAAAAGCCAAAGTCACACATAGTCTTTGCACACTGAATCCATTTTTTCTGATGCATTTTCCGGGTTCATAATTGCACATAAAATCAGTTGCATTAGTGCATATCTTCTGTGCATTTGTGTGTTCATGCATGCTTCCTAAGGAGCACAATGGCCCATCGTAACACCCTGAACTCAGGTTACACCACTGTTCTCTACCAAGCCTAAACATTTCAGATATTTTATCTTGTGGTCAATAAGCATATTAATGTAAGTGTTTATTCCTGTAAACAAAATGTTAACCAATCATGAGTCCTGTTACTAAATCACCACCAACAAATTATAAAAACATTCGTCTTACTGTGCTTCTTGTCAGAAAATGTATTGATGTATCTTAAAAACAAAGCATATTGCATAGTTCTTATTCAATATATTATTTTTGATTAATTGAGTATTTCTAACTTGATCCCACAGTTTCATCCATTTAATATCTCAGTGTCACTTCTGCAAAAGGCCATATTTCTCCCAGTTTTGCATGTTTTTGAGAAACACTCTCAGGAATGTTACAGTATGATACTCTTTTTTATCTTTAGCCAAATAAAAATGCATGCATGTTTTTCTTCCTGGTATCTATACTTTACACAAGATTCTGATTTAAATAATGTAAAACTGGAAAATTCTGTCAGTGCCTTGAGCTACTCACATCTGTTTAAGGTGTTTTCTATGATTTTTGCATGCTTCTTTCATCCTGTAACATGATGTTATCATTTTTCTCATGCATTAGCAGGCTTCTGCTGCAGAAAATATAGCTAACCAATTATAAGAAATCACATAGAGGTCACATCAGATAAGAAAGAATTTAATACAGCTCTTGTCATGTTTTATGTTACCTTAAAACCACTTCAAACCAAATATTTTGAGTCCACCCTATCATTTCTAATCTGCTGCACACCTTCAGTTCTCCTCAGCACACACGACCAAAGACAAGAGGCCAAACTCATAAATGTCATTCTTGGGTGCCCCCTACTGGTCATTTAGTACACTTTCCTCTCCGTATCTATCCTCCAAAAGGAAGAAAATCTGAGGACAGAGAGAGCGAGGCTGCCGGCCAAGGCCTGAATCCTCTCTCATTGATGTAACAAAGGAAATGAGGACGTATTATTAGATCATCTGTGAGCCAAAATGCTGCACATTAAGTCCAGTTAATATTCACTGAGGCCAAATGAGTTCCTCCTGAGTGTGTTAAATCCTACAGACTGATCCGAGGGATAAAAAAAACATGCACAGCATTAGAGTTAAGACTCTCTTCCTTTCACACAGTGGAAAATAAGTTAGAATTTTATTTTTGGATTGTCCTGTGGTATTTTTTAATCTCTGAGGTCGTATTTGATGCCCTTATTTTTTAAAATAGATGCCCTTATTTTTGACTAAACTGTGCTGTTTAGTTTACTTCAAATATTTTATGAAGTTTTTTTCAGGCTTTTTTTTACATTTTAAAACTCACTTGATAAATACTTTTCACCTTCAGTCATCATTCGGTAACATCATATATCAAACTCCCATTCTTTAAGGAATGTGTTACAAGCTACATACTCTGCAAAACACTCAAATTTTCTTAGACCCAGTTTGATTTTCTTAATCTTATTTTCTAGAAACCTTAGGTTTAGATATAATTTTTATGCTATTCTATTGAATTCTTATGAAGCATTAAAGGCATTTTAAATCTGTGTTTTATGCAAATGGCGAGATATGGGGTGTGAAGGGTGCCACTGCAGGGGGTATTCAGAATGAGATGAGGTGCAACTCAACAGATGGGGCAAAATGCAGGTCTAAATCCTCAGGAAGATGCTCTGCATTGAATTAATCTCATGACCAGTCTGTGAATGTAGGTGCCATGGGACAATAAGGGTGTTTCACATGAAGTAAAACTGTTTAGTATCATATCTGGGCAGGATTAATTCCTTCCTCTCCTTTCTCCTGTTGCTCTGCTTTAGTAACATTGTTCCATGCCAAACTATGCATACATGTGTACACAGTTCAATGCAGTGAGTGGCAGTGTGCATGCTGGTTTGGGAATCCTCCAAGGTGAAGGTGAAGAAGCAACTATGGCAGCCATTCACATAAAGCAGGGGTCATCATCTTTTTTTTTTTGGAAGATGCTAAAGGGGCTGGACTTTACAAAAATAGAGTTGTATAAATACTTTGGTTCAATTAACATATTTTTGTTTTGTTTTTTTGTTTTGTTTTTACTTAAATACAAATAATGTTTTGCCTTTCACAGTGAGATCGGTCACAGTTGCCTAAACTGCAACAGCCACTAGGGGGCGATTGCGATATTTTGGCTGCATATATCTGGGACTGGTATGTTGCTGGGACTGGCTTGATGCTAAAATGCTGTGTTGTGATCGGTGGGAAAATAGGCAGGAAACCAGTCTAATGTCAAGACTCGCTGGAAGGAAAAATAAAACTTTCTAAGTGCCTGAAGTAGAAAGTTGACATGGACAATGGCAGCTTTAATGAAGAACAGTCTAATGAGTATGTGTTTATTATGCATCATATTCACTAGTAATGACTGATGGATGGATTTCTATAAAATGGATCAATCACTGAGCCAATGTTTTAGAGTCTAGATTTCATATTGTAGTCTTAGAGGGGTGGGGTCATTCCCTACTGTGGGCTCGTGACATCATGAACCCACATATTTGCCCCTCCCAAATTAAACCAAAACAGGAAAGAGGTGAAAAACTTTTTAACAGTCCAAATCCAGAATTCAGTCACATGTAGATCTCAGTGTTTTCACACGTTTACAGCAAACATATTCCCACATATCTAGAGTGTTGAGACAAAAACTTTGGATTTCACTTTACAGGGTCTTTAAGAAAATTAATATTTGAGCACCGACAAAGCCATATTTCTACACACACATCATAACCTATTGATAAACAAAAATGCACATTTCAGTCATGGTTGCTACAGAAAATGTAGCCTGTATGAGCCTTTAAAAAAAATAATGTTAACATTGTGCAGAAGCCAACTGAACTTAACTGTTGGATGATGTGTAGCCTTTCCAGAACCTGCACAAAGTAAGTAAAGAAGAAAAAGAGGGAACTAGTTATGGGTATTTAAATTATTATGGATTATATTGGTAAATCTTTTCTGGGCAGGGGCAGTGGGGCTGCTGGGTTGGCCATTTCGGTGGCCTGATTTACAATGGCTTATGGAGTCCATCCTGCTACTACGGATGTTATTATTTTTTAGATCCAAACAATGACTGTCTTCCTACTTCCACATCTACCGTGCAGCTCAGTGGATGGAATAGTCCTATGCTGTGTATTTATGATGGTTTTAAAATGACAGATGTTTAGATTCACACTGACAGGTACCCAGGACTTGAGCACGGTTGAGTTCACAGCTCCTATGGATCGTGTATGAGTGCACCGCTCGAGATCACCCTTACAATCAGACTTGGGTATGTCTCCCCCAGTCAGGTACTCTTGTGTTCACTTTGATCAAATGGACCAAACTTTGGAATCAAGTGTTCAAATCTGGGCCCATCCCCTAATGTGAAACCATCCTTCTTGCTCTTTCCAATTCACCCTACCTAGGGGTAGGGCCGCTCAGTAGGATGGACAAAAAGAAAGTTGGATATGAGGAGCTCCTTAACTCCAAGACAACAAGTAAGTTCTGAAAGATATTCAATAAAAACTGTGATAAATATTTAACAAATCCATTCATGAACTTCAATAGGTTGTTTGCAATCATGTGATCCAGAATGTCGTGGGTAGTGGGGGACAGCAGTTAGGAATGGTGGAAAGTTAGTACTTTACAGCTCTAAATAGACATGTGTGCTGCAATTATCATAAGCAAATTTCCATATACATTGAGTATGATTCCTACACTTTACAATTTTTTTTTTACCACAGGTTAAATTATTTACCTGGCATAGAGACGATCAAAATCACAAATTAGTCCTACAGACCTCCTGGTGTCTAGCATCTTCTAGCCAGATGAAGGGAGTCAAGAGAGTAGAAGAGTCTTTTACTGAGCTTAGATGCTAGCTGAGCCGCTTAAAGATCCTCTTTTTGTTGTAAACAAATTAAAAAAAGATCCTCATATTGTCATAAACATGCTTTTAATTGAGACAGTCATGTACTATCAATAGACTCAACCTTGTAGGGCTAATGAATGAGAGATAATGTGCCATTCACGAACAAGCCTGTTCTACAAAATGGCTCTTTTATGTTAGCCACAGTCGCTAACTCCCATTTGAGTGCCTGTTTCCTCCTTTTTCGTTAAACTGGTACCAAATAGAAATCTGTTTGGGAACCAAACAACCAGCCCTACTGAGCTGAGCCAAATGATCTGGATCTCTAGAAAAAGATGGATTTCCCGCCACAGTGAGGGACACTTGAGGTTGGTGATGGACATCAGTTTAAGAAAGATGGGTAAAATCAGAGTTTAATGTCCTAAACCATTGCCAAACTGTACTGAACCAAGCTGGGCCACTTTGTGGAAAGGGACTCTGCATAAGTGTTGCATGACACCAGTTGTCCATTTTTATTTTTAAATTCTTGCCTTCTGTCATTTCTCTGTGAAAATTTAATAACTTTGTTTTGCCTGAATATTTCACTTCTGTGAAACAAAAAAGATCTTAAGAATTAAAATTAGTTTCACAGTTTGAAGGTTTGACATTATTGTAAACAGCTCAAAACATGGCCTTTGTTATGGAAGCCCATTTAACAACTTAAAAAAGAAAATTGTTAAAGTTTGTCAATTCTTAAAAAAATAAATCCAAAGTCAAAAATTATGAGATTCATATTACACTGCAATATTTGTATTTATTGTGACATTGGTATTTTATTGTGACATTGTACTTCATTCTTATAGATAATGAGTAGAAATTGTGAGATAAAAAGTCAAAATTATGAGATTTAAAAGTCAAAAATATGACATAAAAAGTCAAATTGTGAGATAAAAAGTAAAAAATATGAGATAAATGTCAAATTCTGAGATAAAAAGTCAAAATTCTGAGATAAACAGTCAAATTTTGAGATAAGTCAAATTTTTAGATTAAAAGTCAAAATTCTGCAAAAAAAGTAAAAAATATGAGAATAAAAATTTAAAAATGACATAAAAAGTCAAATTGAGATAAAAAGTCAAAATTATGAGGTCAAAAAGTCAAAAATATGACATAAAAAGTTGAATTTTGAGATAAAAAGTCAAAAATATGAGATTAAAAAGTAAAATATGTCAAAAAGTCAAATTGAGATTAAAAAGTCAAATTATGATATCAAAAAGTCAAAAATATGACATAAAAAGTCACATTTTGAGATAAAAAGTCAAATTATGAGATAAAAAGTCAAAATTCTGCAATAAAAAGTCAAAAATATGAGATTAAAAAGTAAAAAATATGACATAGAAAGTCAAACTGTGAGATAAAATGTTATAATTCCATAATCTTGATTTATTGTCTCATATTTATGAATTTCAATTTTTATCTAACTCTGACTTATTTCACAACTACGACTTTTTACTCAGTGTTCCTTTTTTATTTTTACAATTACAAACGTTTACATTTTTCTTTTTTAAGTGGCAGAAGTGGGATTCCACACTTTTCTGTAGCATTTCCCTATGTAGGACTCACTTCTTGTCCCCCAAGTGGAGTTCTCCACTGCTGCGTGACGTCGTCTGATCCTATACTGCTCATTTTCCATGAACATGACATTTTATCAGGTAACAGCAAAAAGGCTGGCTGGGCAGGATGCAGGAGAGGAGGGTCAGGTTCACAGGTGAATAAACACATACAGTAGTAGTGTAATCAGTGACAAATCAGAAAGATGTCAAGAACATAGCATCAAGATAAGCATGTCTTATGTTAATCTGTGTACCACTGTATTTGCCTTGAAATCCTGATGTAGAAAAGCCTCTGTGTTCAGGTGGTGTCTGGTGGGTCATTTTCATGTCCTTACTAATCAAACCTACGCCCTTGATAGTTATTGATTACTGATATCAACAGACTGAAACAAAATCATGTGTACTTGTGAATTTAAATGAGCTAAAACAAATTAATCTCCACCAGTACTTTGTTCTGTCTGGTGCTTTGCTGAACACAGATGGAGCAAACTTTGAGCCTAAATCCTCAGGAAGCTCTTCAGGGAAGGTTTAAAGAATCTGTTTCAATAAGGAAAGAATGGTGCTCAATAAAAAAAAAAGCTTCTCTCGCCTAATGCAGTCAGCCATCATGTTAATGTGATTCAGATCATTTCTTGGTTAAATAAACATCTTTAAAGAGTAAAATCCTGCTGATGAAAATCTGTCTTTGTCAGTCCAAAAATAAAAATCAGAGCAGCAACCATGAGCGTCTAACATCAGCCGGATGGGTGTATGATTTTATTTTGCTCCCCTTCTTGATTGCGATTGGCACGGCCTCATCCAGCACACAAATAACCCCCAGCTGTAACCAAGTCCACCTGTTTATAAACACAAACAGTTCTGAGCACACTCGGACCTGTCACAACTCGTCAAAACCAGAGCACACACACACACACGCTCCATGCATGGATGGCTTCAGCTGGCCTCCGTGGATGAAAGCTGCTTCCTCTTAAAGCTGCATTCGAGAAGGTTTCGAACGTGTAGCAGCAAAATATGAGATGCCGTTACACAACAACCTCTCAGAGTTAATTTGGGCTCTACTTTACACGTTGTGGATTTTTCATTTCATCCTCCAGACTTTTCCCAGAGAGTGTTTCTCCACAGTTCTCAGAGCCGATCCCGTCCGTGCCTCTGGAGACACAGTAGCCTGTTGTCTGGCCTGGAGGGGCTGAAGGGGGGTGTTATGAGAAGGCGAGGAACATGTTATGTTAACCTGGGTGGTAAAAGCTTGAACATATTTGGGGTAAATGCCCCTTTATACCCTTTCACACCCATTACTTTACTTTGGATTGTTACGCCTAAGTGTGGGAATTCATCCAATTTTCCCTTAAGGGCCGTTCACCAAAGTTATAAAATAAAAAACTCAGAGGGATAAATGAAGTTCAGTCACGCTCAAAAGCATTACTGTCAATAGATTTGATCGCCTGTATAGACTAACTTTCGTCCATGAGAGTGAATATCAAGCATTTTCTGAGGTCATCCTGTTTCTAACAACTAGAAATTCCTTGAGACATTATATTCCACTAACAAACTATATGTATCTAATTTAATTGACCAGTTGTTGAAACCAAGGCATTTTACCATTTCATGAATAACATTTGCTCATTTCGAATTTCACAGCTTAGCACATCTCAGAAAAGTAGAGACTGGGCAACAAAAGGCTGGAAAATTAAGTGGTACGAATGAGAAACAGCTGGAGAAGCATTTGGCAACAGGCCAGTAACACGACACAGGATAAAGGGAGCATTTTAGGGAGACAGAGACTCTCAGAAGTAAAGCTGGGCAGAGGTTTACAAAGCTGAAAGTTGTGGAACAACATAAAATTGGGAAGACTTTGAATATGTCACAGTCTACAGTCCTTAATATCACCAACAGAGTCGGAGAATCTGGGGAAATCTCTGTGCACAATAACCTTGCAAGGCAGATGGATATACCCATTTCCGTTTTTCTCACTGGCAAATCCATCTTGCAAAGCTTCCATCTAAATTGTTTGGGCCCGGTTAGAAAGTGACAGGACCAATCAGTGTCGAGGCGCAATATTATCGGCCAGAGTGGTGGCATAAGTAAGCAGCGAGAAGAGGCCGGTGCAATTATGGCGGAAGAGATTAGCGTGGAAAGTGCCAGTTTTATCTGAACTTGACGACATTTCTTTGTTAAAGAAGAACAAAGAACAGCTGTGGGTTGTTTTCTTTTCAAAAACCACAAAAACCATATACTGATATGTCTACAGTCGCCATGGTTCATGTTATGCAGTTCTCTATGGAGTTGACTTCTCGGCAGTGGCGCACCTCGGTTTGGGGCTACAACGTTACGTTTTGTTGCTCTCACTGGCCTGTAAAGATATGACAGACAGAACGTTCATCCAATCCCCGTTTTTTCAAAGGCTCTGCCCTTTCTAAAACACTGTCTATGGAAGGTTTACCATCCATCTGGCATGTCAGGTTATATGCTCAAGGGACAAGGCAAAAGGTCAATATTGGATGTTTATGATCTTTAGGCCCTCAGGGGCCTCTGCATTACAAAATGAAATAATTCTGTACTGAAAATCCCTGCACTGGCTCAGGATCACTTCCAGAAATCATTGTCTGTCAACACAGTTGGCCGTGCTATCCACAAATGAAAAAGCTGTATCATGCAAAGAAGAAGCCATATGTGAATATGATCCAGAAGGGCTGCCATCTTCTCTGGACCAAAGCTCATTTAAAATGGACTGAGGCAACATGGAAAACTGTTCTGTGGTCAGATTAATCAAAATTGGAAATTCTTTTGTGGACTATAGAGAGGAACCATCCAGAATGTTATCTAGGCTCAGTTCAAAAGCCTGCATCTCTGATGGTATGGGGTTGCACTGGTGCCAATGGAATCAGCAGCTTAGGTCGGCCACACACTACAGGATTTTAAGCCTGATTTGGGGCAAGATTTGCCTCCCCTGATGATCGTGGGGGCGTATCCCGAGAGGAGCCTCATCGCAAACAAGTAGAGTGCTGCTGACGGAGTACCCACAACAACCAATGAGAGCACTCACAACCATGAACAGGACTTAAACTTAATTTCAGCCATGATTTCATCCCGAGTCTTTCTCTTGTTTTATGATTTTTGCTTCAACATATGCCAGGACAGCCTGTTGTGGGGAGACAGCAAGACGGTATCAACAGACATTCATGTTTTGTTTTGTTTTTTTCTGAAGTCACGTGATCACGCAAGGTCATTGGCAGGTCGGCAGGTGTGTGGGCTCCAGTGATCTGACAGTCTGGCTGAGTCGTCTAGAGGATTAAAGATGAAAAATCTTTGGAAATTGTCCTTAAGTCTGTGGTCTCCCACAGTTTAAAAATCGTTCCAGATTTTAAAAATTGTCTAGTGTGTGGCTGGCCTTACACAACTGGAAAGACACTATCAATGCTGAAACAGAGGATTTACAGCAACATTTGCTCCCATTCAGACGGCATATCTTCCCAGAAAAGCCTTGAATATTCCAACAAGACAAAGCTAAACTACATACCGCATCCATCACAGCAGCATGGCTTCACAGTAGAAGAGTCTGGGTCTTCAGATCTTTCACCAATAGAAGACATTGGCATATCATGAAATAAATAATCCAGCAGAGGGGACCGATGATTGTTGAGCAGCTAGAATCCTACATCAGACAGGAATGGGACAACATTCCTCTCCCAAAACTCCTGCAGCTGTTCTCCTCACTTCCCAGATCTTTACAGAAGAGGGAAGGCTATACAATGATATGTGAGATTTGAGATGCACTGCTGCCATCAAATTCAAAATGAAGTGATATTTTTCATGAAGTGCTGTCGCAATTGCAACATCTGATATGTAGTTTGTGTTTTACTGTGAATAAGATAGGGGTTTATGAGATTTGAAGATCATTGCATTTGGCTTTTATTTACATTTTACACAGCACCCCAACTTTTTTGGATTTGGGGTTGTAGAACTCAGTGGAGAACACAAATTAGATGACCTTGTAAAGAAAGTTGTACCAATGCTCTATTTTTCTGTTGTATGAGGAATACAAATGCCCCATGCTGTGGTGTGTGCAGAAACCTGAACCAGAGACAAACTGCAAAGGCACCATGGTACACCAAGTCAGTGATGAGATGTCTATAACAAGCTGACCTCCCCATGTATGTTCTAGCACAACAGAGGCTGTAAAAAATCATGAAAAACACAAAATACCTTCTCTGAAGCTCTAAAGTTTGTGATTGGTCCATTCTTTCCTTACTAGTGTGGAAACATGGTGGTACAACAGGGCAGCTAAGAGGGCACACTCCCTCTGCAGAGATTAAGAGCTCATTCTTAAGAAACAAAAACACGCCCATTCTTATTTTCAGGTGATTCTACACTTATGAAAACATACTTATGAGTAGAATTTCTGAATGTCTGCCAGCTGATCCCTCTTAATCTCACACTCTGGTCCTTTAAGGTCATGGGAGCAATATAATCAGAGGTGTTCTAGATTATTTTTCTCCACCTTGCTGTAAAATCATTCCTCCACTCCCCCTGTGTTCTTATTATCCATCTACTGTACATCCAGCACTGTGTCAGCACTCAGACTGAAAGGCTCTCTGTTCCCCTTAACTCTCCCTCTCTCATTGTGTTCATCTGGATGCTTTTCCAAGCTAAGCCTGGCACAGGCTTGGATTTCCGGAGCCCAAAATGTGAGCCCAGGAGAACTGGACTCCTCCGGGAAAGGGGAGCAGAAGGAGACGGAGCGCCATGCACTCAGAAGCAAAACAAACTCAAATATCAGGGGTTTATTTGAAATCTCCCTGTCTTATATTAACAGCATAGCTACAGGCTAGTGATTAGCCACTCATGGGTCAGAGGTGGCTGAGCCTCACTTCATTTCCCTTGGAATCCATATTCTGTGTGTTTTATGAAATGCAAAATACAGACAGAGATTGGGTTCATACCTTACATTTCCTCCTTAACATGAGCCTAATATATAGCAAAAAGGCATTATAAGTACAGTATGTTGTATTTTTGAAAGGAAATGTCCAAATTCTTTGCAAATGACATATTTTTAGATGAGCACAAACACCACTGTAATTGTTTCCAACAGTTTAAAAAGCCAGAGTCCTTCATTTTTAGAGCTGCAAAAGGTCATCTGTGAAGAATACATCCTACACTAATACTAATTGCACCAATTGCAAAAGAACTGCTTTGGGCTCTTCTGCACTAAAGATTAACTTAAAAGTCCAAATCTTAGAATATGTTGGTATTTTGAATTTAGGTGGTATAAAGCAATCTTCATTCTAACAGTCACAAAAGCTTCAGGAAGTTAGGCTGCAGTGCTAAGTGTGGGTACAGGTTATTAACACAGAGCAAAATTGGGGTAAGTTTTGTGCTGGTAGTCGAGTGGTTAGGGTGCGCGCCATATATGCAGGCGACCCGGGTTCAAATCCGGCCGTGGCACTATTTCCTGCATGTCTTTCCCCGCTCTCTTCCCTGTTTCCAACTCTATCCACTGTCCTATCAAATAGAGGCAAAAATGCCAAAAATAAATCTTGAAAAAAAAATAAATAAATAAAATTGAGGTAAGTTTTGGGTTAAAACTCCATGTAGGCCACAGCTGACCTATCACGGTTCTGTGACCCAAACAGCTGATCAGGGAACAGCAATGCACTGAGGAGGAAGAATACACAGATAAATGCTGAAGGAAAAGCAATAATGTACACTGAAGCCAACAGTTAGTTTTGGCCCATTTTGACCTCGAATTTGCTAAATTACACAGAGCAACTGTAGCCTTGCAAAGCTGATGGATTGGCTAGGATTGATCAGGCAAATCCAGATAGCGGTGACGATGCCACCTGCTGATTGGCCCGTAAAGATGTGACAGACAGAACGTTCATCCAGTCTATGGGAGGCATGTCAGGTTAGGCTGAAGGAGGAAGCAAAACAAAAATGCAACAGGAAGAATAAAGTTGGCAATGGACGAGCAACTTGTTGATGCATATAGCTAACAGCTAACCACAATAGCCTCTTTTAAACATGCAAGATTTGGCGTTTTGAGAGACGAAACCAGGGTGAGACTGTCAGTGAACATAGTCTATCAGAGTGTGTATGCTAAGTTGATCGGCTTGTTCAACACCACGCACAATACCAACTAAACAGTAAATCAGTGATTATTTGTTGCCATGTGGTCTGTCATATTAAAAAAAACTGACAAGATTTTAAATGTTTTCATGTGTGCGGCAGGCTTCAGTTTCAAATGCATGTATTCCCAGCACTGCAGACTTAGGGAAGGGATTCTTTTCTCCATGTGATGACCCACATCCAACTGTCTGAATCTATATTTATGTTGTCCACTCTTATCAAAACTCCACAAAGTTATGGATTTTTGATGACCGTGTATTAACCATTGCCTTTATTCAAACATGAGCGAGTCCATTGTATCATGAGTAAACTTAGCAAGCATGCCACTCCAGTCTACTTCCAGTTTGTGTTTGAAAACATCCTGATGATGATGTTTCCTTTTGCTTTTCCTTTATGTCTCTGCAGGCACCAATAGATCATTATAATTGGTTAGTTAGCCTTGTATTTATTTAACATTATTTAGAAGGTAAACAAAGATCCTGAAAAGCCAAGACCCCATCACTCCTGGATTTTCACCAGTTAATCTAACACCAGTTAAATTGGCATACAAGGTTTCTGTGTGTGAGGACACTGATGCTAGTCATGTATAACTAAATTACATGGTGATAGCACTGTGCGACGCCTCTCACTGTTACATAAGACTGGTTCATTCACTGGAAAAGAAACATGTATGTAACAGTCCTTTTTCATTGTGAGGAATAGCATGGAATCGATCCACATCGTCATTTCTTGTCATTGTTTTGATTTGTTTGCATGCTGTGCTTTAAATCAAGGCGATACAGGGAAGTATTTCACTGGTTCATTTCTTTATAAATTGATGCAAATGTGAGTATTATAGTATCTGATGTCTGACAAAGAGAGCTCAGAGACCTGCCCTGGTTATTGTAATGTCAACAGCGAGCATATGATCTCACTGAAGCGATCTTTGACACTGAGGGATTCGTACTCGTTTGATGTCGTACAGTTAAAGTGCCCTGCGCAGGAAGGAAGTGCTCACCCACTGGTCGCCTGTTCCATCTTCAGGAGCTCCATGGGAGGGAGGGAGGATTTCAGTGCAATATTTACAGTGACCTTTTCCTCTCACTGGCCAGGGGCCCATGGGAAAAAACTGCAGAAGACAAACAATGAAACAATAGGGTTCAGGGATGAGCAATGGTGCCAGCGCAGCATGTGCCATTACGGGATGTGGATTACAGAGGGTTCGGGGGTCACAGCAAGGATCAAGGCGGCAGCAGGGTCCCTCAGGAGCACACCTGGGACACCTGCTCAAAGAGCCTGAGTTATTTAAAACACAAAATCACATGCTCTAAGTTAAAAAAAATACCATCAGAGGAGGGTATTGTTGTTTGAAGGAAAGAGTATTGTGGGATCTGCACGTATGCATTCATTAGGGTGAAGTGTATGTCATGTTTAGTTTTCCATAAGACAAACATATTTAACATAACAATATGTTACTTTTCCTCCTTAAAATGGAAGTTTTAACTTTAATCTAATGACACTGTCAATCTCTATTTCATTGCCACAGAGCAGCTTTTTCACCTGCTTTCAGCACCAAGCAATTCTGGTTAACATTGGACAAGGTTTTCAGATATTTGTAAGAGCTACACTATATTGCCAAAAGTATTCACTCACCCATCCAAATAATGTAAATCAGGTGTTCCAATCACTTCCATGGCCACAGGTGTAAAAAATCAAGCACCTAGGCATGCAGACTGTTTCTACAAACATCTGTGAAAGAATGGGTCGCTCTCAGGAGCTCAGTGAATTCCAGCACGGTACTGTGGATGCCACCTGTGCAACAAGTCCAGTGGTGAAATTTCCTCGCTCCTAAATATTCCACAGTCAACTGTCAGTGGTATTATAACAAGATGGAAGCGATTGGGAACAACAGCAACTCAGCCACAAAGTGGTAGGCCACGTAAAATGACAGAGTGGGGTCAGCGGATGCTAAGGGGATTTTGGTGTGGGGTTGTTTTTCAGGAGCTGGGTTTGGCCCCTTAGTTCCAGTAAAAGGAACTCTGAATGCTTCAGCATACCGAGAGATTTTGGACAATTCCATGCTCCCAACCTTGTGGAAACAGTTTGGGGATGGCCCCTTCCTGTTCCAACATGACTGTGCACCAGTGCACAAAGCAAGGTCCATAAAGACATGGATGAGAGAGTTTGGTGTGGATGAACTTGACTGGCCTGCGCAGAATCCTGATCTCAATCCGATAGAACACCTTTGTGATGAATTAGAGTGGAGACTGAGAGCCAGGTCTTCTTGTCCAAACATCAGTGTGTGACCTCACAAATGCACTTCTGTAAGAATGGTCAAAAATTCCCATAAATACACTCCTAAACCTTGTGGAAAGCATTTCCAGAAGAGTTGAAGCTGTTATAGCTGCAATGGGTGGACCAACATCATATCAAACTCTATTAAGAATGGGATGTCACTTAAGTTCATATGCGAGTCAAGGCAGGTGAGTGAATACTTTTGGCAATATAGTGTATGTGAAACAGAAAGCTGCAAGTCTAATACTGAGTTGGCTATGTTGTTATTGGACAGCTGAGCAATTTCCTTTTTACTCCACAGGCTAACATTTTTGCAAACAACAGGCTGTCAACACAGTGTCATATTTGTGCAAAATTTTACCTAACTTTGTCAGTCAGCATTGTTCTTTGGCTTCTTAAAACCTCTTTGCAGACTTTATCCCCTTTTGTTTGTCAATGACAGCAGTGCAAGTGAACACAGACACCTTTGGTGGGTGCTAGAGTGAACCAAACCAAATTCCTACATATGTTTGCCATCATATCTGTTAAGATCCTTCATGTCTGCTGTGACACACCTGTGTTGGCTGCAGCAGTCAGCCACAGGCACTCTCATGGGGTCTATAAAAGACTCAAGAGCCCATTATTATATTAAAAAAAAACACTAGACAGAATGACTACAATTCTATTTAATTTAAACTGGAATTCTTGTCATGCCCCTGATTGTGCATGTCCATGATTGAACTCCAGCCCCCTCAGTGTCTCATTTAAGACAATATCCTCTAAGGGTGACTGTGGCTCAGATGGCTGAGTCCGTCATCTCACAGTTGGAAGGTTGTGGGTTCGATCCCTGGCTCGTGCAGTCATTTACTGAATCCATCCATTTTCTATAGCATTTATCCCATTGGGGGTCACAGGGGTCCCAGCTGTCACTGGGCGAGAGGCGGGGTACACCCTGGACTGGTCGCCAGTCAATCAATATGGACACAAACAACGAGGCACACTCGCACTCTCACCTATGGCCAATTTAGAGTGACAAGCATGTCTTTGGTGGTGGGAGGAAGCCACGCATGCATGGGGAGAACATGCAAACTCTGCACAGAAAGGCACTGACCGGGAGGTGAACCAGGGACCTCCTTGCTGTGGGGCAACAGTACTAACCCACTGCACCACCATGCAGCCTCACATGTTTATTTGTCCTTGTATGCAAGACACTTAACCCAAATTTGCTCCCACTGCGATGGATTTGTTGAATGGGATTTGCTAATACTGATTGGCAATTCTGGGGCTGCACAGTGGCACAGGGGTTAGCTCTGTTGCCTCACAGCCAGAGAGTCCCTGGTTCATTTCCTGGTCAGGGCCTTTCTGTGGGGAGTTTGCGTGTGCTCCCTTTGCACGCGTGGGTTCCCTCCAGCTACTCCAGCTTCCTCCCACCATGAAGGGGAAAGTGGTATGTGTAAATGTACGCATGCCTGGTTGTCTGTCTCTATATGTCAGCCATGTGATTGACTGGCGACCAGTCCAGTGGGTGAGACCCAATGAAGTCTCACCCAATGACAGCTGGGATAGGCTCCAGCAGGATAAGCAGTATAGAAAATGGATGGATGATTCGATATTCTCTAAAACATCTTCTGGAGATAATGGAGTGAAAGTGTGTGTGTGGTGCAAAAGCAATTAAAGTAGTCTAGAAAAGTGCTCAAGTCCATTTACCCTAGTCCATTTTGAGGACAAGTCCAACATAGGCATTCACCTCCTGACTGGATGACATTATGTTTGTTGGTGCTATACAGTATGCTATGAAGAGTGAACCCTCAGCATGGACGTAGCTGCAGCTACGAAAGGAGTGTTCAAATAAAGGTGTGAAAAAGATTTCTTTGAACAACCTAACGAATTCCCTGAAATTTCCATAAAATTCTAGAAATTTCAAAGGACCCCACCCTCCAATTCTCCATCAAATTTGTAACCTGACACACCAGATGGATGGATGTGTTTCATACATCATCTGGGAAACCTCCGATAGACAACGTTTGGGAAAGGGCAGAGCCTTTGAAAAAAAACTCAGAGGGTGATGAGATGAACGCTCTGTCTGTCACATCTTTACGGGCCAATCAGAGCAACAAAACACATGACGTCGTAGCTGCTAACGAGGATTCGCCAGTGAGAAACACGAAAACGGGTGTATCCATCTGCTTTGCAAGGTTATAAAATTTGCAAAATTCAATATGCATTTACAAAATTTCCTTGAGAACATGCAAAACATTCAAAATATTTCTCAAATTCCCGCAAAAATACTCAAAAATGCATCTGAAAAAAAAAATTCCAATGGAACTCTCAAAATAATACAAAAATATCCCAAGGTAGTTCTATTTTCAGTCCGAAAGTTGGTACAGAAAAAGGTAAATATCTAACAGACAAAACCAGTGAGCAGTGCACAAGACATCTAGACTAGCAGAAATGTCTCCAGATTTCCTGTACTGTTGATATTATAGACTATGGGTATAATAAGGAGCACCTTTGAAAGGCTCAATCATCTAGTCAGTGGTGGCACAGGTCCATAAAACAGTTAAGCAACAATTTTTCAACATGTGATTTCAAGGTATTTAGAAATATTGCCATCTAAACCGTTCTTAACAACCTTTTTTGGAGCATGTTGCGGCATATTAAGGATGTTTGTATATTTTCAAAAAAAAAGTAAAGTTTATCAGTTTGAATACCAAATAGCTTGTCTTTGTGCTGTATTACACTGATTATAGGTTGAAAAAGATTTGCAAATCACTATCTTTCTGTTTTTGCCCCCACACTTTTACAATGTCCTAACTTTTTTGGAGTAGGAGTTGTTACAACTTTACACCCGCATTTGAATTTCCAAGTCTGGTGTTGTAGCTCAGGAGGAAAATTGAGGAATACTACATATGAATCCACTGATCCACCGCCTAAACCATTTAGCTGAGCCGTAAAATGTGTACTTCTCACTCTATTTGCACAGATGATGCAAAAAGCTGACTTTGCACATTCAGAGCAGTACATGCCTTGCTCTTACTCTTGGAAACAAAGTAATAGGTGCTTACCACAACCAAATTTGGTAAAGTGTCTGTTGTATTGTGTGCTATAAAATGTCTAAATTAAATGTGATTGGAAAATATTGTTCCAGAAATCAAAAAACACCTCCCAAGAATATTTTGAAACAGGACCCAAGCCTATCGATCAATACAATCATTGGTTTGTTTGAAATGCGGCTGATCTTCTCATTCATGGCCAGCACCTTTGAGACTGAGATCAAAATCTTCCAGCGTCATTGCTCTAAGTTGGTGTTTATGTAGACAAACAGCCCCTGTGTTGTATCAGCATCTGTGCAAACTCCCAAGTCACAGTTTGATCCCTCAATTATCAGATTAGCCCGTCTAATTGGACAATATGGTTTCCCCGGGGACTGGGCCTGCCTTATCAGCGAAATACTTTCTGCCCTGCACAATTTGGTGAGATAAATGTAATGGTATCAGTGATGTAGTGTGTGCCTGGGTGGTCTCTGTTGCATTTCTAATGATGCTGCGCCTTTCCCAGAACAAGTGGAAATACCTCAGTGATGCACCGTGAAAAGAGAGACGAGGAAAGAAGCAGAGCTCCCTCTGGACCGCAGAATTCTGACACAAAGGACTCAACACTTTGGGGAAACAGGCAGGCCAATAAAGCCGTTTTTAAATGGAATTACTAAGAAGGTGGCTCATTCCTCAAACTGTGTAGTATTTTTCCCTATGACTCATCAATATCTCATATTGATTTCAAAGTAGAACCTAGCAGTAGAAGAGTTCTTTGAATGGAAAACCTGCTAGAAATATTGGGATGATTTTTAAAGCTGATATTTATAGGGACAGATAATTAATAGTGCATTATTTTGGACCATGTCAGTGTGAGCTCCTGGTGTAAACACACTGACTTTTTACATTGTTGCAGCACACGCTGGCATTTAATATTGTCTAAACTTCTTGGGACTTCCTTAGAGCACTGTTTGGGCAAATCACTTCATTAAGTGGCATCCAAATCTGCCGAAAAAGACTCAGGAAATGGTACATTCTTGTTAGCAATGCTGAAAGAACAAAAGATAGTGATGCAGAGGCAGAGAGAGTCAGAGCTGCCAAGCTTGACAATGGCTGGCATCATGACCAATAGCATGGAAAATATTTAAAAAACAAAAAAACAAACAAATTTGAACTCCTTTCTTTAGAAAAAGGTGCATAATCACATTATTATATTGATTTTTCCTTCAAATTTCAATACATGGGACTGTCATCTATCTATCTATCTATCTATCTATCTATCTATACTCAATTCAAAACTTTATAACAGACTCTAGGTCTAGAGAATAAAAAAGAACAAAAACAAAACAAAACAATACAAAACACATACAAAGGACAGAACAATACATGCATGTTACCGTAACGGCACAATAAGTTAATGAATCAGATTCAATATAAGCACAAAAAATAAAATTACACTAAAAACAGGCGTCTGTACCAGTGTTTCCATAGTGGTGACATGTATTTAACAGCACTATGTTTGATGTTCGTCAAGGCCAAAATAATTTCATTCCCAGTGGAATCAAGTCGACACATGAATTTATTCACAAGATTTCTTAATACAGCACGTAGAGTATTAACTCCTGCACCTACAAACATCTCACTTGCACTGCACCATCTCGGTCTTTTCAGTAGTAATCTCAGAGCATCATTGTAGGCTACTTGTAGCCTCCGCATACTTGATTTCTTATAGTTTGTCAGTTTGTTATATGATGTTTTATTTAACTTAGTTAATTTTATTTTATTTCATTTTATTTCCGTCTTTTATTCTGAAGGCTAAAGCTGTGAACGACCACCGGATGTAGTCTCGTGATACAGGAAACGGTCGCTGCGGTCCTGCCCCTGTCAACCGTAAGTTGCATATTTTCTTTAACGTCTTTTCCTTTTAAACCTCGGAGTATTATAGAAATTACAGTGACAGGATAGGAGGTAATGAAACGTACTTTTAAGACTCCAAGGAGCATAAATGACAGTCATTCTGAAGTCTTCCGTGATGAGGAAGAGCTTGTTAGCTCTCACTGGTTAGCCGCTAAGCTAACGGAAGCTGGATGTCAAATTAGTAAACAAACCGTTTTTAGATTGTCTACATTAGCGTTTTATCATCGACATCTTTACACGTGTCCTGTAACGTTTAACGGTGGTCGTGTGAGATAGAAACGTGACGATGACAACTGTAGTAGTCATCCAGTGTCATCCAGTCATCTAAGTGTCGTCTTAGCAGTCACAGAATGGGATGAAACAATGCCAGTCTAAAGTCAGTGTTGTGTTTCCCGGGTAGTGCTTGTTATTGTGTTAAGCTTGTATTTTCTTGCCACCGCTTTGACGACTATTTTTCTTTTATAAACCTTTTGTTGTCATATCTCAGCCTTTAGTCTTTGTTTTCCTTGTCACTGAGTCGATGTGTAAACACAGACAGACAGGGCTGTCTACTTTTCTAATGCAAATGAATTTGATTACGTCATTTAAACTCTTGTAGTGGACATAGGTCACGGTTTCACTCTAATGTAAATAAGGGTGTTTTCTGTTCATCCTCATCCCTCATCTCTAAAAACTATTGGGTACATCTTCTAGTGTAAAGAACTTACATTGGTTTGATTGTGATAACTTGAATGAGCTCAAGTTAGAAAAACAGTGGTGTTAGAAGGCTTTTACAGATGAGATTGAAAAACAAAAGAAATTAAAGAAAGATTTGTACCCTAGAAGAAGACATTAGACTGGCTTTTCAGTCACTTCAAACTCATAAAATACTGATGTAACACATTTTTAGTATCATTATTACATTGGCTCAGATAAATTGAACTTGTGTCATTGGATGCAATCAAAATATGATTAATCCAAGTGAATTTATATTTAGATGTGTATAGAAAAATATATAAGATGGGGTGTTTGTTGTTTTATTACACTTGGAGAACAAGATTTGATGGTAATGATATAATTGCATTGTTATTATGTCATCATGTAGAAAAACAGTGTAGTTTAGCATTGAATACAGCAGCACAATCTCAAAATTTACTTGTTTAGGTGAAATTTGAGATTACTTTCCTAAATCATTTCATTTTTGAATGCCTCACAGATGCATCAAATATGCTCAAACAACACTTAAATAGTGGCAGCTTTCCTTCACCCTGTTCTGCCACAGCTCGTCCTAGAAACCACAAGACAGATAAAAGTAATAATCCATCAAACTCCTATAAACCAAAAATTGCATATCCACATTCATACACCAATGAAGCTAAAGCAAAGACTGACAGTACACTTTGACATTTCTTAATCTGCCTGGCACAGGTGCATCCTTAACACATTACATGTGACCAAACAATACAACTTTCATCACACCTGTATGTAATCGTTTATTATTTGCAGCCCCATCTCAATATTGACATCAGCCTCTAGTTTCACTTTAATGGAGCCATAATGCTTTTATAAACACTGATAGTTAGCGTGATAATTTTATTAATAAAGTCTGCAGAGTGAGGAAAGTTTCAGGAAATATTCCTGTCAGACACGCTTGATGCCTTGCCATTGACCTGCTCTTGTGACTGGCCCATCTTAATGTAAGCAACGGAGCTGAAAACTGGAAAAGGGGATGGGGGAGTGTTGTACCACATTTTTGTGCTGTTTCACTCACCTGCAATCAAGATATTCAAGGAGGAATTATGGAAATCAAGCTGACCTTGCCAGTGATGCTCACTTGCACCACATGTAGTTACGACAAATTGTAAGAATTAAGATACTGAGTTAGATACATATCTTTGAATGCGTATCAAGCCTAAACAAATAGATGGAAGGTTTTACAGCATCTTAGGGATGCATGATTTTTTTTGCATGATATCAATATCTACTGATAGCAGTTTGAAAATGAATTACTGATTTGTTGATGTATCAGATATGGAAATTTCTACCCATATTTTCAGCTGTGTTGTTAGCTGTAGATATATGCAGAATGTAAGAAGAAAGTTTTTCCCGTTTCTCTTTTCATCGTTGTTCTTCAGATTTTGTGGTGTGATGAGGACTGAAGTTTTGGTTCTGAACTACAGCTGTTTTTTTCTTTTACACTTGAGTAGAATGTGCTTTTTAGAAGTATTTTGCCATGATTCTCTCAGGAAAACACCATGCAAACATACTGTTTAATTAGAAGATTCATTTTAGTTATAGCTCAGTTCTAGCGTAAGAAAACTCTTCGGTCTCTGAAGTAAAAAGAGTTGTGTATGTATCATTACCTGCAAGAATAAGTTAAGAAATATTGGTATCAGAAATAGGGCTGGGCAATTAATTGCAAATATGATTAGATCTCAATATGATATGGCAATTTACAAATCGCAGATGTTGCAATATTGCTTTAACTTAAAATATGTCAAAACACCAGCTTAATACATTAGATTTTTTTCAGCAGAAATTTTCTGCAGATTTTGAAACCATTCCAATAGTTATTTCTTCAGAATGGTTTACAAAAATTATCCTTTTCATGTTTTATGCACGTTTTTCATATTAATATGAGTGACATGAAAACAATAATAATATGCAATATGTACAACAGTAATTGCCATTAGATATGTTTCTTTTATCATTTTGCCCTAGTTAATTCGATCTGATATTGATGAAGCTTAGCATTAGTTCATGGAAGTTTTACCCCGAGGCGTGATTGGCTGATAGCCAGCTGACACCAGTTATTGCCCCCCAGCTACCATAGCCGATCACAGCTCTTTCTCTCAACACACCGGCTCATTTAAAGATGACATACAACTCACTAATGCCTGCTTGCATTCGTGCTGATACATCAGGCTGCTGCTGGCAAAGCTTCACCTCCTCCACTCCAGCCTCCTCCTTTATAGCTTAAAGCTTGTAGCTCGACGAGAGTGTTCCTGACTAAATGTAGGTAGTAACATAGAATGATTTATTGCTTGAATTTGTTGGAAAATACACAAGAGAGAGAACTTAATAAAAATTGCATATCAAAAAACAATTGCAATACTGGGGGAAAAAATTGCAATTAGATTATTTTTGCAAATCATTCAGCCCTAACCAGAAAGCAATAAAAATCCAGCATTGTGCATTTTTAGACTTAACTTTTCACTCGTCTTTCCTCCAAAAACCTTACCCAGTAGGGTATTTTTTTTCTATTTAATGTTTAATTTTCTATGATCCTCCTCAGCAGCTTCAGGTTCTGTGCAAATGTAATAACTGATCTATTTGGATCAGGTATTGGGGCAATATGAAATTGTAGCATGCTTTTATTGTGCGTTAAATCATATCGATATTCTTTATCATTGTTGAGTGGTGGAACTGGAGGTACAGTTTGTGGTTTAAATGTACATGGATATGAACTGTGATGAAACTTATCAGATTAAAGTGTTAAAGTGCTTTTTTTTGTGGAAACTAAATCCTGTTACAATGAAACCACAGTTTTAGCCGTGGTCGTACATGTAATTATTTTCCTTTGGACGTTAAGATAAAGATATTCCTCAGTGAGAAGTTTTAAGTCCTCCTTGTTGTGATTTGGACCCCTCTCTCAGCTCAGCATCATTAAGTGTCGTGTTTTTAAACAGAACAGAGTCTAAGCCTCTATAATCCCTCCTCTTGCGGACTTTTGTCAAATATTGGTCTAACATACTTCCTTTTAATAGGCTTCCTCAAGAGAAACAGTACCCAGCCCTGTGTGTTTGTTCAACTGATTGATTATATGTGGGAGGGAATGAGAGTAATTGATTGACAGGCCAATTACTGGCAGGCGCCATGTCGCAGGAATACGTTTTCACTGAGCTTCTCCATCATTCCTGCCGACATCCAAACTAGCAAGTCCTCAGCCTTTCACTGAGAGCGCTCAGAGCTCTTTGGATCTCCTCTCCCCCAAAGTCAGCACTGCTTGGGGATGGTGGGGGGAAGCCTGCACTGATCCATTTCCTGCCCCCCTCTTTGGGCTCTAATTGAAAAATTTGGGTGGCCCTGCTTGTTTGTTTTGGTGGAATGTGGTGGGTTGTGTTTTTTCGAGGCTCTCCTCAGTGCCGCTGCTCCGTAGACCCCGGGGTGAGTTGAGCGACGGGGGTCAGGCCGAGCCGTGTTTGTGAAGCCGCACTTCTCTCTCACCCTTGTCCATTCTCTGCAGTCAGCCCCACCTGGTAGCCTCCTCCCTGCTGACAGGCTTGCTGGGCCACTGGTTTTCACAGTGTGGTTTCTGTGACCCAGTCAGACCTACAGACAGACACACAGACGGATGGGTAGAGGAGCCTGGGGCTGGGAAAACTTACAGCTAAAAGAGGCATTTTTGCTTGTAATGAAGTTAGCTTTATAAGTGTTTAACATTGCAAGTTTAGGACTTATTACAATCAGAAATACATCCCAAACTGATGCTTCACTTTTAATTCCAATATAAATGAAATTACAGTAAGAACAAGTGCCATTCCTTAATTGTTGTGGAAGCAAATTATTTAAAGGGTAAAACGTGATAAAGCAGACATTTATGAAAATATTGCAGGGCTGGAGAGATGGCTTTGCCAACAAATGTTGTTCTTAAGATGCAAGACATAAACTTAGTTTGCATTGTACCAACAAATCATGCATGATCATGATTTAATCTCTGGATTGGTGATACAGAGATACTGTAAAGTCCAGACTGTATGTTGCACCTGTGTATGAGACACAGTCAGTTATGGGAGGTCTCCCAGAAAAATAGAGGGTTGAAACTGTCTTGCTGTTTGAATATTTCCACATTGTTTCTGTGCAGCTGTGTCTCTCTTAGTGCCATCTATTTTCATCACGATGTGTTTGCACTTCTGCTACAGAACAGCCTGTGGTGATAGTTGGGAAGTACAGACCCACAAGTTGCTCTGCCTACCTACTCTGGTCAGTTGTTGTCTTCAAATAAGAAGTCTTTTCAATCAAACCAGCACTCCAAAAGTTTTATTTACTGATTGTCATATCACTGTTTTCTTTAAATTCTTGGTCATGACCCAATGTGGGAGAAAACTTGGTGCACTAGGGACGCATGGATTTTGAAAATTAGGGCTGATACTGATACTGATGTTCAACATAACAGATTCATCAACAATTTCACACCTTTTTTTGGTGTAAGACTCCTGGTGTTCTAACATTTTCTCTCACATTTGACTATGAAAAAAGTCAGTGTAAGTGGTCCCTCCTCCTGCCCTGTAAAAAATCTCTTATTTGATTCAGCATCCAGGTATGATAGCATGAAATTGATTGGACAGAACAGATAGTCCTTGGTAAATAACATGATATGATCATATTGTATATGATGATGTTTTTGGATGATATCTGTTCATTCAACATCATTTGGCATGATAAAGATGTTAAACCAATGCTTAAGTGCATCCCAGCGTCTCCTAACACGATTTGAGCATCAGTGAATAGGGTTTGATGCCCAATCATGTCAAGTTGTGTGCAAGGTGTTGATGGCAGCTGCACACAGTCATGATGACTTGTGTCTTGGAATTTATACTGCATTATTGTCTACAATTGCCAAGTCACAGCAAAGCTTTTGGATGATAAATAGATATTAAAAGTGTATCTAATAAACCAGCTATAACAGAATTAATTCCCAACAATCACCTTTCATATCAAAGTCATTTTAACTGTTGAACTTTTATTCTGTATTATGTGGCCATACCTATATTTTACAAAGATCTTTTTGAGTAGTGTTGCTCACATTTTCTTGGTTTCAGTTTTTCAAATGCTAGATCATTTTGCTGGTTTTCTGCTATTATACAATGAACTGATTTTTTCAGAGATGCAGGATTTTTTTCTTTTTTTAGATATCCGATATGTTGGGATTTCCAAACTCATTCTAGCCTGTACAGATATACCAAGTATGGTGATTAAATATGGCTGAGACTGTGCTTAAGAGGATAAAACCACATGGTTCACAGTAGGGCTGAATAATTTGCAAAAATAATCTAATTGCGATTTTTTTCCCCAAAATATTGTGATTGTGATTTAAATGCGATTATTCTTGGGTTAATTTTATGTATTTTTTGACAAATTCAAGCAATAAATATTTCCATAAATAAGACCATGTGTATTGAAAACAATGAAATTATTTCCGGAGCAGTTAATCCATAGTAGCATGAATCTGAATATGAAGGTGTAACAAGCTTTAAGCTATAAAGGAGGCGGCTGGAGTGGAGGAGGTGAGGCTAGCTACCAGCTGATCACAGCTGGAGTATGACTTTCGTGAAGTAACGCTAGGCTTCATCAGTTTTAGATAGAATGAGCTAACTATTATTGCTTGTGTTGCAAATGTGATGTCATTTGCTTTGTTTAAGGGCATTATCATTTTTATGTCACTCATTTTGATTAAGACAAACATACATAAAACACAAAAAGGAGGATTTTTGTAAACCATTATTAAAAAAAATGACATTTTTGACATTGAATGTTTGCATAATATGCATAAATCTCTGCCACTGCAAAAAAAAAAAAAAAAAAAATTAAACTGGTATTTTGACACATTTCAAGTTCAAGAAATATTGCAGCAGGCCATATTGCGAATTAATCTAATTTGCGATTAATTGCCAAGCCCTAGTTCACAGTCTCACAGCATGTTATCTGTTAGGGTGAGGTATTATTCATGCACAGATTTGTTTGTGTTTTTTCCTTTTGATCAGAGTCAGAAGTTCTGGGACAACTTTGGCACACACTTTCTCATGTTCACATTTTTATGCAAATTTTCGGAACTGTCCCTTTTTCAATAGAGACCACTTCTGCTATCATTCTCATACTGAATGTCTACCTTATACCAATTTCAAACCGTTTGTTCAATTTGTTGAATGTTTTCAGAAGTTTTTGATGAGCATGGGCACCCAGAACATTCATCATGTCTCTGCCTTCACAAAATCTTTTGTGTCATTCAAACACACGAGAACCTGACATGCAAAAGATCTGGCTGCTGTTTTGTTCAATTTCACCCAAAATTTCAAGCTAAGATGTTGCTCAGCTTTTAAGCAAATCATTTTCAGATGCCTTATCAAAAATGATTGGACTTCAATCTGTAGCTAGCAGTGAACTAAAGATGTCACTTTTTGGGAACTTGCTGCAGTTGTGTGTTAATACCCACCCTTCATAACACTCTGTGTGACTATGAACCACGTGGTTTTATCCTCACAAGCACAGCATCATTTTTTAATAGCCATACCTCGTATATCTTTACCAGTTTACACCCACCTCTTCCTCATTAAGATAACCCTTTTTCTCATGTAGAGCTGACGTCTTTACTCTTATTGTGACAATCTGTCAAAAACAACCATCATAAATAATGGCTGGAATCTTTTCCAAACACAGACATTATTCAGTAATGAAAAAGAAAACAAATTTGCCTTCTTGAGAACTGCAAACATGATTAAATAAAAACATGTGCTCCTTTTTTTACTTCTCAAATTTTGATTTAAATAATTCCCCTGTATTAAACTGCAGGTTTGCAGTGTGGTTTACTGAGACAATCCTGACACAATGCTTGAAATGACACAAAAAATATCTTCTAAAGTGTAAAATATTGAACTAGCTGTTGTTCTGGCCTTGAACTGTAGTCCTTTGAGCACACTTTAAACTTAACAGATGGGTAAATGCTTTGTGTCCTAAATACAGCTGAGATTGGTTCATTGATTTCTGTTTTACACTGAATATCAGCTGGAAATACTTGCAGAGAGTTTAACACCTGCTAGTACAGATATGAAAATTCATTATTCATGATCAAAAATGCCAAACATCTACTGTATTGAGCTTTTTAAGTGTAAAACATTCACTCCATACTTTGTAATATTTTCAATCCAAAAATTACAACTTAACTACTTGATTGTACAAAGACATCTTTGAAACTTTCATATGACACATATTCTGTTGCCCTAAAACAATGCTGAACTAATTATTCCTCAGTTGCCAGCGATGTTTATGTGGTTGAAGACAGGATGGGACAGCGAGGATGGTTCTCACGCTGGTGACGTTTGTTTTATGTGAAGCAGCTGGGGCAGCAGTGGCTCCTGAAGGTTCAAATCTCTCCGTTTGGCCATGTCACCGGGCAAAGCCGCCTGTCTCCAGTCTCTTAATCCTCTGAAAACATCTTCTTGCATTTGCAGGCCTATACTTCATATTTCTGTTTATTGTTCCAGGATTTTTATATGGGAAATTGGGGACTTGACTTGGTTAAAGCTGACTCTGAAAAGCACTTGAGACTGACAAACAAACAAACAGACAGCCCCTAAAGATAACAAAGCCTGTGGGCAGACATCGCGATGGTCGGATAGTGAACCAGAGGCACACAGCTGATCACTCTGTCCTCTCTCTCTGTCACGAAACGCTGCTGCAGGAGCAGCTGAGTCATTGTGGGAGAGCTCAGTGACTTGACTGTTTTCAAACACACCCTACACTGTTCTGATGGATGATCCATTTATCTGAAATATGATCCAGTCCACACACATTATGCCCAATTTTCTGACTATCAGCTTCATCGCCCTCCCCACATCTTACAGGCGTGTGGCGTCCCTGGTGTGAGCGAACACTGTGGGAGATTGTTCAGAGCTTCACCCAGTCTGTGTGATCAGAGCTCTCATCTCAGGGTGGGTGATGTTTGGCCCACTCTGTCCATTCAGACGAGCCCAGAGGGGGGGTCTTTGAAGGAATCTGGTGTTTGTGTAATGTTGAGGAGCACGGAGTGAAATGGTGTTAGTGTGGGGGGTGGGATGAGGGGTTTTCTGAGCCGAGCCGCCGGCGGATGGCTGCCGTGATGGGAGACGGAGGGGCGAGGGTGATGAACTGTCTAAATGGGCCCCTTTGTGGCCCTAAAACCCATTACTCTCTCTGGCACACACACGTTTACTCTCACACATACTCGCAGTTGCCAATCACTGCCATATGCAAGTCACCTTCAAGCTCCAAGTACCTTGATCTGAGGGTATGAACGCAGTATTCATGAGGTAGTTACGCATTAGCTGGTGTGCTGATGTGGTGGGTTGATCAATAGATTTTAATGCCTGTGGTGCTGCGGAGAGTTTGTCATGTTTTGAAGTTGTCCAAATAAAGTTTGTAGGGCATGCATGTGATCTTAGTGGAGGTTTAAACCATAGACGGTGATTTAGTTTCATAATATCAACATTCCTGTTACCAAGGGAGCACATAAGTGGAGTACACTGATTTTTAGCTGCTCCCTTTATTTGATTTTACATCTAATGGTTAAGATTGTCAAGACATTAAAAAAAATACTTATAACAAAGCTCTCTTACCTGGGCAAAGTGTCTTTAGTGAATGTGATTGTGTAAGATGGCCGGTGATAGATAATGTTTATTATGCTCCAGAAATGTTTATGTTTTGTTTAAAATGTGCAAAAATATGAACCTGTGAGCACACAAAATAGGGTTATAATCCACAAAATTGATGTGAATTCACATAATCACCACAAATATGCTGGAATGGTTTTGGCTTTGTTATATCAGAAGAAAAGTTTTAGTAATGTACTGTATCTCTCTGCGTAAACCAGATAATCCCAGGAGATCAGTTAGTGTCTTGATAAACTGCAGAAAAAGCTGAATAAGTAAAGGATGAATAAATACAAAAAATCACTGTCTGGGTGAATGAGCCTTGATAAACACCCATGAAAGGTTAGCATTTATTGGCCATGTTTTTGTTTGTTTTTGACTTTATAAAAAGAAAATGAATGTTTTTTATACTGTATTAACTGAAGAAAAGCAAAGATCATCACATGGACACATCTTTAACCCATAGTAGAATTTAACAAGTAGGCCTATATAGGCCACCTTTCTGTGAGCAAAATAAATTTGAAATGAATTTTTAACTACAAGAAATATTCTTATAATCATGAATTTACTCTCATGGTCAGGATGTGCAATATTGGATCTTTGCTTGTATCTGACATGCCAATATTTTAAAGCCTATTTAGAATGAACCTGTTGTTTGTTTTAAAATATTAAAAAATCAAATATAGATAGTCAGTTTTGAAAAACTGAAATCATTTTTTTGTACTTTATATCCATTAGATGCAAAATATATTTTTAACAATAAAAGTGAAAGTTTAAAAAGAATGTTGACCTTATTTATGGCACTTATACTTTCAAGTGTTAATGAATTCTTCTAATTGGACAACAGATCTGTAGGGAGATTTCCTATGACAAATCTTACAATGTGGTTAAACTGAATACAAAAATCACATTCCTCTCAAGAGCAAGACAGATTGTAGTTTAGAGCGTAAACTCAGGTCTTAGATCAGTAATTTCCCACCGTTTTCCTTGGATCCTCTTCTACCAGTATCTGAGAAATGGGAAAAGGTGTTTTAAAAAATCAATATCAGTTCTAATCGTATCATTGATAAAACCTAAGATGATATGTCTGAACAGATTTTTCTTACCAAAAGACATTTGTGTAATTTAGTGTTTTATTATGATTTCAGTTAACGTGTCAAACTGATTATGACGACCACAGAGCACACAAAGCCGTGCGCCCTCCTGACGTCTTTTGCGCCTCACTTAAAAGGCTCCCAAACCTCAACTGGGAACCGTTGACTCAGAAAACACTCTAAAGTTTAAGGAATGATGCTGAAAATTCTAATATCTCAGGTAGATCAGTTAGTTCTGATTAAAACTGCATTAACTAAATGCTTCACCCTGATATTTCAACAGTAAATATCACCCAAAATTGTCATATTTTCCTATGTCAACAATGACATTACCCTTCAGTTAATACCTTCCGATATCAATATTTTGCACTTTGCATCCTGAGACATGATCCCAGAATTTCCACCTTTTTCATAATAGCAGAAATCAAAGCATATTAATATCTCCTTTTGTTTATCATGGCAACAACACAATTTGTCCCATAGACTCAAATTTGACAATTTCTTTTTTATGGTCTCTAAAAATGCAAACAAACTCAAACACAAACACAGTCTATTTTTGTTCAGTTTAGGCAATGCTCTCTCTCTGTCTCTCTTAATCAAATATATGACTCAAGATCTGTTGATATGTTTATTTTGAGATTACTTTTAGATACTGTGTCACTGAAATAATGGAGAGTGTATTAGTCTATAGGTCAAGGTATCAAAAAAGTCTCTAAATTATTGAAAATTCTGACATTTATTGTGAAGATATAGTAATGATATATCAGCTGCACGGTTAACAGGAATTCTCATCTGCTGATGAACATAAAAAACATTAATTCATAATACTGGTACAAATATTCTGATAATATTGTGCATCCCTTTTTATTTTCATTTTTCTTCCTATTTTTTTTTTTACCATCCTGAGATATTGTTTTGACTAAACTCGTGCTTTCTATATTTGCAGTAAGTAATAGCAAAACCTTTACATAAATAAATGCAATTCTCTACTACTTGGGTTCAGTTTAAAATGATATAATGCTATTTATGGGACTAACTTAACTTCAGAAGCAGAGAAAACCTGATGGAATTCTCCTCTTTAAATCCACCTCATACACCCTCGAGGAGAGTGGGACTGAACGTTGCCTTTGTTTTTTATGAAGACAAAATCCATCTCTGCCATCCAGCCCAGACACTGAGCCCAGCATATTTGGGGCACACCGCGGCATGTGGAAATGAAATGGTTTCATGTGGCAAAAAGATTTGTTTAGAGTTTTAATGAAAAGTCTTTCCTTTGTGTCCACGTCCTCCAGTGCAGTGCCAAGGTAGGGGTTGCCACTTATTAGCAGAGCTGGAAGAAGATCCAGAGCCTCAGACTTCCTCATAGCTACCGCACAGATCGGAGCCAAACCTGCTGTTTGTTAGTCAGCCTCCAAGGAAAACAAACCTGCCTTTTTAGCCCTGTTACCACAGAGAGAGGCTGGGGTGGGGGCCGGGGGGCGAACAGCATCACTGGAGGAGGAGAATCAAGTGACAGAAAAGGAGCTAAATCTAGCTGTCTGTTGATATCAGGTTTGGGGGATGTGGACCACAACTCATATCTCTATATCTTTGAGCTGATTGGTGATACATGATTCATATCTCTTCTTTTCTATTAAGAAATAACACATGGTTTTGTCAATAGCAGGATTATAAACATTGATATGATTCTAGTTAAAACTGATTTGATACTACAGCAACAAAAGTGTAAATCCTAGACCCCCAGTAATGGGCATTTTTTGTTTTTTACTCAAAAACCTGTAGAAAAACTCCCACACACTGTCTATATTGTACTAAACCATTGATAGTATATTGAAGTTGTCTGACTTTTCTTCACTCTCTTATGTGATTTGTTTCAAGATTACAGGGTTGAACTGGCAAGGAATGTTTGTCCATAGTAATCAAACAGGTATCAACATCATCTGATTTTTATTTGGGCTGACACCCTCCAGTTGGTCAGTCGGTCGATGAGCCCTTGCCTGGCTAAAATGTTGTGTAGTTGTAATTGAAAACAATGTGGTGACGAAGAGAAATAAGATTTTATATATTCTGTGGAATATAATATGTTATATTCTGATTGTTTCTCTGCAGTTATGCTCTAAAGAACTCAGTTTTACATCTCAACACAAGCCTGTATGTGTTGATTCCTGTGTCAGTCTTTATTTGTTTTTTTAAGATTTATTTTTGAGCATTTTTGTGTCTTTGTTTGATAGAGGAGGACAGTGGATAGAGATGGAAACAGGGATGAGAGCAGGGGAGAAACATGCCGTAAAGGGCCTCAGGCTGGATTCAAACCCGGCTGTCCGCGTACGTGGGCCGCGCCTTAAACCACAAGGCCACCTGTGCCCCGTCTCGGTCTTTGATTAGTTTAAGTCTGAAAAAGGTGCAAAACTTTGTTTGTATTGAAGTGATGCTGCAAGTGTCTCCACTAGGGCTGGGCAATTAATCGAAAATTAGATTAAATTGCAATATGGCCTGCTGCAATTTTCAAATTGCAGAAGATGCAATATTTCTTTAACCTGAAATTTGAGTCAGAATAGCAGTTTTGAAGGTTTTTTTTGCAGCAGAGATGTTATGCATGACATATCGTGTGATCATTCAGGTTCCTTTTTTTAGATGTAATCTACAAAAAATTCTGTCTTCTCCATTTTTGCATTTTTTTTCTTATTAAATTTACGAATGACAAAAACCCTTCAATGTAAAAATTCAGATCCAATTTGTAATATGAGTCAAAATCATCTGAATGACATATTTTAAAGAATTGTTCAGCCCTTGTTTAGGAATAAAAGAAAGTTAAGGAATAATTGCATATCAAATTGCAATTGCAATGTTGGGGAAAAAAATTGCAATTAGATTATTTTCTGAAATCGTTCAGCCCTAGTCTCCACTCTGCTCTCTCACAGCCTCCATGCCTCTTTGCTTGTTCTATTTCCTGGTCAGGTTTTTTTTCTTTACTACAGCCCTAATTTTCACTGATAAACCAAACAAAACAAATGTAAATAGCATCTATTTTTTTATTCAACAGTGGTATATATATTTAGATGTCAACAATTTTTGTAACATATGTCTATTTGAAAATATATTAATACCTGATTAAAAACTTGATGTATTTCCCACCCCTACCTGTCATTGATTGAATTTAACCTTTACAGTATGACATGGCTTGACACATGTTGTGAGAAAGTTGGGTTAATTCTTATAACCATGTCCTCTGACGCCCCCTAGAGGTTAACAGCTTCATACCTCTTAAGTTTCCAGCTGGAGCTTTAAAACATCTCCTTTGTTTCCCTCTTCATGCTACTTTTAGGAAAAAATCATTCAGTTAGTGTGTCTAAAGTTCTAGTTTCTATTACCTACTTTACAATGTCGTTGTGATGGTGTGTGACATGAGTCGGCCCTCCGTTTCTGCGTGACTCGCCTCGTGTGTATGTGTGCGCGCTGGTGTTAGAGAGCGGGGTCTGGGCAGTGTTCCCGTGTCCATGCACGGCCCCCAGAGTAAAGTAAACACAGCGGCTCTTTTCTCATCCCAGCCGTCAGCAGGCTCTCCCCAGGCCCGCGCCAGAGACCACACACCCAGACCACACACGCACACATACACACACGTTTATACACACACACACACTGGCCAGACCTCTCCGCAGATCCTTCCACAAGCTCACATACACACAGACCACACAACACCAGCTCGGGCCCCTCGCACGCAACCTAGCTGAGCTGTCATTCTGCCCAGCGTGTATATAAGAGTGTGTTAGAGAGTGTGTATGTGTGGGCAGGCTATCTGTGTTTGTGCACGTGTATTTCCAAGAGGAGGGAAAGGGGAGGGGGGGGTCTAGAAACACTCCTGGAAGAGGAATCAGAATTGCACAAAATAAAGATCCCAGTTCTCTGCCCCCTCGCCCTCCCACTCTAAACATATGGGATTGATGAAGGATATACCGAGCTCTTGTTTTAGGCCTGTTAACCTCTTATCTTCTGCATGTCAGATCCATAGCCCCTCCATTTCCTCTGACAAGTATGGGGCTGCAGCAACAACATGAGGTAAATCCCACCGGAGTTTTCTTGTTAACTCTGAAATGTCAGGGCAGCAAAGGGGAACCAAGAAAAAAGTTACTAGATCCTGAAATCTTCTGCAGTTTTGAGCCCAATGTACTCTTGGATATAAGCAGTACAATACATCCTCATGATACTGTAGAGAAAATTATGATAAGATAAACTGTATCAGCAGCAGTTGAGCGTTTATCAAAAGACATGCTGTACAGGAAACAGTTGTATTAGATTGTAAACGTGTGCCCCAATTAGACGGCCAATATATTAGGCATGAAATGCTATATACAGAGAAGCAGGGTTCTATACTAATGTTAATGTAATCTATCTCTGTAGTGATAAGTGTACTTCTACATTAGAGGAGGGCAACAGCAGGATCGGGGGCCTCATGCAGCCCCCTTGCACTGTTAATATGGGCCTCAAGTCAATTTCAAACATCAGTAGATTGTAAACTTGAAGAAAATGTGAAGAAATCTGCCACGAAAGCAGTGAAAATACACAAATTTCCATCGTAATCTGAAATTACAGGTGTAACTTTAGTTTGTAGCAAGAAATTAGAGGTATGATTGACTGTGATTGTTTCTGTAAAATATTTTTTTCTTAATAAATGCATTTGTTGAAAAAAAAAAAAGAAATTAAAGTAAAATACTCTAAAACAGTGATTCTCAACGTTGGGGTCGGGACCCTATTGGTGGTCGCGAGACACTGAGAGGGGGTCTCCAGATGCCATAAAAAACTAAGAATACATTTTAAATTACACTGTTACCACTTTACACCAATTTTGCCAAATTTTAACACATTTTTGCCATTTAAACCCATTTTTTCTCAGTTTTTAAACCCTTTCCAAATCTTTTTTTCTGCCTGTTTTTTCCACTGCTAAACCAGATCTTGACACTACACCTTTTACTGGCTCTGTTGTCCCATTATTGTCACTATTAACCACTCTTTGCCACTTTTCACGCCACTTTTCACAATTTGATATGCCAGTTTTTTGCCAGTTTCACCCATTTCTTCCAATTTCTGCCTTAGCTAACCCTTTTTTGCCTGTTTTTTGTTAGTTTTTTTGTTGTTTTTTTTTGCCAGATTTCGACCTATTTTTGGCACTTTAACACTGTTTCAGCCACTTTTTAATCCCCTTTTACCATTTAATGTGCCTGTTTTTGCCACTTCAACCCATTTTGCCATTTTTTTTGCCACTTTTATGTAATTTTTGGTGCTTCTAACCCATTTCTGCTACTTTTAATATCCAATTTCACCACTTTTCCCCAGTATTTATTTCCATTGTTAACCCATTTTAGCTATTCTGTATTTTAATTCCGTTTTCATCCAAAGGATTTACATTTTTAAGAGGGCTACTATTAACACAAAGAATTAAAAAGATACTTGTTTGTTTGATAAGCATATACCACAGCTTAACTTTACAATGGGCCATGTTTTTCTGGACCCCAGTTTGGCTGGGCCCCAGAAAGCCCCCCCCCCCCCCCCCCCCAATGGACAGCCTTGTCTGCACATGACTATCCTTGATTGTTCATGGCTGTGTTCAGCCACCTTCAGGTACAGTGGGGGTCCCTGGACTGTGGCAGCTTTATTTTGGGGGTGTGGGCTGAAAAGTTTGAGAACCACTGCTCTAAAATAACCATTAAGTACTATGACCATTATGCTAACAAAGTAGCTTGAATTCTGTGTTGTATTTATATGTAGTATGCATGTCTGCACTTGTGTTTGAAAATATAAATACTAGGGCTGCACGATTTGTGAAAAAAATCTAACTGCAATTTTTCCCATTATATTGCGATGGTGTTTTGATATGCGATTATAGGTTCCTCATTTTATAAGTTGTTCAACAAACATAAGCAAGAAGTCAGTCTGTATTATAATAAGCACAATAAGTTAAAGTAGAGATAAACAATTTTAAAAAAGATATAGCAACTTTGGCTCGTATAGCCAATTTGATATCAATCGCTATATTGAAGGGGATGATCATTCTCATATTACTCTCATTTTGATGAAGAAAAATAAATACATGAGCAAGAAAAGTAGGATTTTTGTCAAAAAATAAAGATTAAAAAGACCCTTGAATGTTTGAAGAAATATTACAATGTCTGGGATTTGAAAACTGCAGCATGCCAAATTGCGATTTAATCTTATTTGCTATTAATTGCCCAGCCCTAATAAAACCTGGCGTCGTAAATTCTGATGAAAGCATTTTAATTGCTCCTTTTGTTAAAAGTACCATGTCATAGTTGTGAAATTGAAAGTAACCAATAATTTGTCCCTCTGGCAGTGAGGATAAGATTAAATTGGCCCTCTTAGGAATCGAAACTGCCCTTCCCTGTTTTACATGTTGCTGCTGGCTCAAGTTAGAGGTTTCAATTTATAAATGCAACTTTGCACGATAAAAAGAGAAACCAGGCACGAGCATGAGGAATTAAAAACATAAGAAAGGAAAGAAGCCTCGATTATGATGGACAAATCATTTAAACAGCCAACATTTTTGACTGTGTGGGTCTTTATCAGGGCTTACAAACATTTATGGTGTGGTCACACCTAGTCACCCCCCCCACCACCCCCTTTATATTGTCAACTTTTTCATTGCAGTCCTTTAAAATGGAGTTACAACAATCAATAGTTTAACTTTAGAATAAGGTTTAATCTATTTTTGTCAAAGGCTGTGCTTTTGATTGTAGCTAGATGGCTCAGTGGTTTACTGACTTTGTTACAGGAGTTTGGGGGTTCGATTCCTGTTCAGAGCAGCATGAGTAGCCAGTGTGAGTCCTTGGACAAGATCCTTATCACCATGAACACCTGTACCAGTTGAATTCACTTTGGGAGAAAGCGTCTGCTAGATGACATAGCAACCTTAACAGCAACAGAAAATGTGGGAGCCCACAGACTCAGCTAATTTTCAGCATTATGAATGTACATACACACTAAATGATCCAGCCAGACCGTGAGACCACACACCTGCTTTTGGAATAATAGTAGTGATTGCTTGTACACAAAATCTCACAGAAACTCACGTGATAAAATGTAGCTTTATAAGAAAAACAAACATGAAGGATGACTGATGTACTCAGGTTGTTGTCCTGCATATGCTAACCTGGACACTCTAAAAGAGCTACAAGCAATAATGAAAAATAAAGTGGGAAAATGTCTGTGTGTAAAAATAATGCTGTATTATGATAATGAAGAAAAAATAAGCCCACTCTTTATGGCCAAAATATCCCAAACATTTACCTCATGACAAAACCCATGGATGAAACAAGCATAACACAGCGTTGTTATTATATAACCATGATTCACTTGTTTTTATAATTGTTAGAAGACAAAATTTTGATTGAAATTGAAGTGTGAATAACTTCCCAGCACTTCTTCTCTGTTTACTGATGATTGGTCGTTGTGGCTAGTGTTAGCCAAGGAGATACCAAATGTAACGTAACAGTGACCTCTCCTTCTCACTCCCAAGATGAATCGAGCACAAAAGGATCAGAAAATGAACTTTTAGTCCTCAAAAACAAAATTTAATTACCCTTTTCTCTTCCTAGTATAAACAAATTATTACCTCAGGGAGACATAGCTGAAAGAACAAGAACATTCATTTACATCAAATAATTTATCTGCATTATCATTTATCTGCAACAAAGAAAATATAACAAACTTCAAGTGACTCCCTTCACAAAAAATAAAAATAAAAAAATAAAAAAGCACGAGAGAAACATCTGGGGGTCACCATCTCGCAGTCATAACAGAATCCATGGGAGGAAGTCTGACCTAGAAGGGAAAATATAAAACAGGTTTTATATTCAGATATTCAGATTTGGGATGCTCTGTCACAGTTAGGAGTTGCAAAGTAATCATATTTACACCACACACCTAGGAATTGTTTGGACAAATACTGGTTTGCATCAGGCCTCAAATTGGGCAGAAATCTGGCCTAAAATTGGGCTTAAAACCATATAGTTGAAGCCTTATTTCTTATTTTTTAGCTTGACAAACAGTAAAGAAAAAGCAAACAATCAATGTGAATGTATCAATCAATCATTTAATCAAAATTTATTTTTAAAGCACCTTTTAGATAATTCAGAAATGGCTAAAATTGCTTTCTAAGAGCAGAAAAAAAGATCCACAAAAGATAGACTATTAAAAGGATTTGGAGACTAATTTACACCAGTATGAATTCAGTAAAACAACAGCAAAGTGAAAGATGAATCAACATTAAAATCAGAGAAAATAAATAAAAGGCAAAGCAGTTATATATTACATTAATTAAAACAAGAAAGATTACAAACACTAACTGTAAAAAGAAAAAAAAGAATAAAAACAGGGAATTTTTTGCTTTTAACAGTTAAAATCATTCATTTCTTTTGTGTTTTATTCAATTTTCACAATATTAATGTGATTAGAAAATAATTTAGATTTACACTTGCTTCTGCTGTATTCATGGCATAATGGGGATGAACAGAACTCACAAAATTTGACCAATACAAATGATAATACAAAGGAATCCTTCAAAAATGTCTATGATTTTATAATGCTTTTGGACGTCAACTATGAAAGTATTGTGCAGAAATGTTTATGTAACTCTTGTTTTAGTACAAGGGAGGCTTGACCCATAGGTAGGGAAAGGATGACATTTTTGATGTCATTGAATTGAATGTGTTTGATTTTTAATTTGCTGATTACACTAAACAAGATTCAAGGATAGATTTTCTGGAATAACTATTGAAATTTGTCCTGTTTTCTGCCACATTTGACTAATAATCAACAGAAATAATAAATTTTGGTATAAAAAGCATGGTAATTAAAATGATATGAAAGTCAGCCCTGGTTCAGAGCCCTTGACACTTTCAGTTCCTGCTTCACTGAGCAAACTTCAGATTTTCCTCCTCCAACAGGAAAGCCTCTTTAACAAGTAGACTAATCATAGTGCTCTGTCAGTTTTGATTTCCCATGATATTCTCGCCCTGTCGGCCCCTGGAAGCCTTCCTCGCCTCACTTATACACCTACGCTTTATTACAGTCCGTTTAACTGTGCACAGGGTGACCACCATGAACTTGTCTCAGGTCCGGTCCGTGTGAACTCCAGCATTGTTTTTGGAGAACGTGTTTTGGCTGCGGAGCAAAAGGGCGGAAGCCCCGCTGAAGCAGCTTCAGAGAGTCTGGATTGGTCAGTCTTTCTGAGACCTGGCAGTAATTTATTAGCAAACATCTGTGCTGCTGAAATACATCCTTTCATTTTTTGATTTGGAGCCTTTCCCCTTTCTTCCTTTGCTCAACCCCAACATGAACTGATTTGCATGGGTGCTCCTTGGTTGGTACCATAATCTGTGCTGCATTGTGTGGGCTTATGTGGAATGATTGGGGAGGCCAGGTTTATTTATCCTTCGCTGTGAGGTTTACATTCTTCCTTTCCTCCCTGCTCTCTGTCTGCTCCTTCATTCTTGGCTCCCTTCTCTATTTTTCCTATTATCTCAGAGATAACTGCTGCAATGCATACATTGTTAGGAGACCTACAGGGTGGGAAATTAACACCCGCTGCCAGCCACTTGTGGCCTGTATTTTTCTGCCCCAGCTCAATATTAAAAACTAGAATATCCTGCTTATCTTTCAGATTACAAAGAGGTCAATGAACTTTAAAAATGAGTGGACTGTACCTAATATTTTGAGAAGTTTTTGGCTTTACTGGCAATGGTTCCTTCTTGACACTAAGAATTTTGGTTATTGCTTTTGGAAATCTGATGTTTAGTTTGAAACTTTAAGTTTTTTATGGCAAAATTTCCAAAATACTTAACTAGTTCTTAAGCCACTAAGTTGCAAAGGTTTGTTTTCAGGGCTTATTTTTAGGACTGTCAGCATTAATGCATTTATTGCAATATATTAGGTTCTATAAAAAGTGCATTGATTTTTGAAATTGCATTAATTGCATGATTTATAGTCCCTTTCAGAACACTTTGGTTGAGCCACTGCAGCGTCTCCCTGCAGCCACAGTTATGGGAAATAAATCCCCCATTGCTCCTTTATGTCTCATTTCACTTTAAAAATTCCACAGACAGCTCAGTGGACAAGTCAAATTTATCTGCACCTTGTGTTATCAAACATTTATGTTTTCATAGTTCTGTTATTTTCCTTTTCAAGAAGAAATAAAATCCTATTTCTATACTTAAATTCATGCTATAATCTTCAGTCTACCAAAAGTTCTTTATTTTCTTCCAGAATGAAAGCAGGTCTGTATCCAACAGAGAAACTAACCCTCATTCAAGACAGTACCAAAACTCAAAATCAAACAAAAGCAGTTTTAAATGCACAAAAACATCATTTCTAAATGCCGTTAACCACAGAAACAGTTTAACAGTCCTTGTTATTTTAGCTTTAAATTAAAAATAAAAAACTAGTCAGTAGTCTTACAGGACAAATCAAAATATTGATATTAGTGTTTAGTCTTTTTTTAAGTAATCCATAAACTTATAATCATGCAAATAATTCAATGGATTAATCCTGTTTATCAATAATATGAGAAATCCCATCACAGGCATATTTAATAGTGGTAACAAAACACTTGTAGATACCTCTGCATGGATTCATAATCTTGTACAAACTTGTGAAACAGGACATAGATTTTTATAAGATATAAAAGATATCACATCTGTATGTATGACGTAGATGTGGTTTGGACGTGTCTTTATGTGTGTGGTTCGTTTTTTTTCACTAGAGGCAGGAGGAGAAGAGACTGAGGGCAGATTATCCACTTATTTATAGACATTGGATAGTGTTGTTGTGATAAAGATTTTTTAGAGGTGTAAAATCATTTTTGGATAGAAAACGTCTTTGTTATGTTTTTTTATTCACAGCAAAATTTAGTGAAATTGTTGAGTAAGAAAAATCATTACCCCCAGTTGAAAAATGTACTGCATCATATCAATGTAAGTGCTGTAGGGCACATTTTCTCTATCCTGCTGCACAAATTCAAAAGTTTTGTTTCTGTTCTGATCATTTTAAAAAGCATTGTTATTAGTCGTGGTCTATAAGTGTTACTGAACCTTTTCTTTTTAGATACCTGCCTTATTCACCATGTCCTCTGTGTCTGCTTCCATTGTCCAGGTGCTGATTGACCCAGAGTTCCCTTCTCCTTCAGGCCACCATGTCTCGCTCCCGTCAGCCCCCGCTGGTTACGGGCATCTCGCCCAAAGAGGGCGCGGCCTGGACCAAAGTCACCATCCGTGGAGAAAACCTGGGCACAAGCTCGACCGACCTCATTGGTAATACTTTTATAAGTGAATTATAAACCTCACATGAACAGCTTGGTCCTGGAAAACATGTCTCATTTCTACGTTTGTTTGATTTCATTTATTAATTTCTGCTTCACTAAAGCGACTCCCAAGGGAAATGAAGACATCAGTTCTCATCCCGTGCATACCTCATCTGTAGGAGTTTCCTTCTTTCTTGTTTTTGAAAAGATCAGGCTAAAATGAACATGTAAGAATAAATAAACATTTTGTAGACATATATTTACATCAGCATAAAGACATAAATAAATAATATGTCAACACATTATGACTCTAAAATTTATTTTAATTGCATGATCTTGACATTTTTTGTCGTTTGTATCTTTGTTAAGTTATTGAAAAAGAGGCTCCGTTAAACAGAGTAACGGTAGTGAACTTTTGTCCTTTCATTTTCCCCCGGTTAGTTAAGGATTTGGAAATTTAGGACATATGAATTGATTTCATTAATGTATCCATCAGCAAACCACAGCGGCCCCTTTTTAAACAGGCTGGTGTAAAGTTTATTTTTGTTTATATGATACGTAAGTGGACAGGACGACGCCTGAATCTTTTCCTCTTCATGAAGAATTTCTTCCCTTTTTGACTCTTCATGCTTAACTTTCATTGATAAAACAGAGTAAAAATAAGATTAAAAAATAAACAAATTTAAAGATAAAAAGTACATTTACAAAAACCTCAACTTGAAAATATTAACTTAATATTTTAACTGTCTACAGATAGAAATGCATTGATTCTCACGTGGATTAAAACTGTTTTAACAGAAGCAGGTGTGTTTTTCAGCACCAAAGTGTAGATAAATAGCTAGGGAAAGTGTTTAATGTTTATTTGTTTTATTTCAGTTTTTCCATGATAGCATTAATACATCCTTTTCAAACACTGGTAGGCAAGTTTCAAGTGCTCTTCAAGCTTACACCAAAAACTCCCACATGCTTGTGGTGACAACACTCCAGCCTCTTTGGTGAATAAAACTTAAAGAAAAATCTCCAACCAATAAAACTGTTTGATATTTTCTTGTTTTGTCATTCACTTTTCTTCTTCTGTTCTAATTCTGCCAGCTCTCTCTGCAACACACAAACACAATTTTCAGTTGGAGTAAATGTTTACATTACTGTATGCCTTGTTTGAGAAAATCAAGAATTTATCAACAAGCATTATTGTGAAAATAGACTTTTTATTAATGTGTCTTTGATTTTTCAGAGCCACACAGATGGACTGCCTCCGTCTTGTTCTCATTATGTGTTTGAACGTCAGACTTTGCCTAGGGCTGGGAAATACAGACCGAAAATCATATCTCAATATTCCTTAACTGAATGGAAAAACAAGATATTTCTCTTGATACGAGATAAAAATATTTATCTTGATGTATCTTGATAAACAGTTTTGGCCAAAATCATATTATGACGGTTTTGCTCAACATTGAAATCATGAATATCAATCCTGAAAAACTGTGTTTGTGATTAAAATTCACTGAATAATGCAGCCCAACTTGATATTTTTTAATGTAAAAAAAATAATAAAAATGTCAGTTTTAAGTTATGTCAACATGAGCCCCTTTATTAACAGCCAGCTGCAAAATGTCAGCACAATATAACATTGAAAAATAACCTTCTGTAGGGGAAGATGGAAATAAAAATGATCTTAAATATGATAGAATAAATACAATTATAATTCCCCTTTCACCCTTAACCTTTAGTTGTTTAAATTGCATTACTGTAAGTGCTTCAACAACCTTTTTTATTGCACATTAGATCATGCATCTTTTTTTTCATTAGCTCAATGAGGTTTCAAAAAACATACAGTATTATTGAAAGCTATAATATGTAGGAATTTTTGTACTGAAACATCTATATTAATCAAAAAATGCCAACTTCCATGACTTATGTATTTTCAGTTGAGTACTTAAGTGACTTCAGATACACCCAACAGTTTTAACAGCCTGGAAAATCCTTAATTTTTACAGTTTTAACAGTTTTTGTTAAGGTGGTTCTCGTGATAGAGCCACCATTACAGACAGGACTTTTTTAGTTTTCATGGAAACACCAGCTGTTATGCAAAAGACTGCTACATCATAAAGTGGTAACTGCACCTGGAAGTTGCCGTTCTGTTGCTGTATCTCATTCATGTTTTTGCTGCTTACTTGTGATGAACCACAGTTCTTTTCTGCAATCATTTGTGAGTTCGATCACCCAAGCTCATCCCTGTAACGCTGAACTCCACCCCTCTATCTCCTGTAATGTTGTGGCACCACAAGGATTTTCCAGGTACAGTAGAGACCAGATGCACTGTTCATTATACTAGCCTTCAAGGCTTCTTGTTTCAAATTGAGGACTGTTCATCAAAAACAATGCTCCATAAGATGAATTTTTTAAACATGTGGTTCTCAACTAGTCAGGCATCAGGACCCAGCACCATTTCTTTTATAAGAGAAATCTTAACACAAATTTAAAAAATTCTCATCCACACAGATTTGTTTAATAGAAAATGTTGTAGTTTGGACCCTAAAATAGAACAAAGCATAATTGAACAGAGACAGGATTAACAAACCTGATTTAAAAGTGCATCACAGTAGAAAGTCATGCATGCGTACATCTTGTTTTGTCCATTTTCCTAAGATAGCATGTACATTTGGTAAGTCCTTGAGGAATTTCCTCATTATCTTAGGAAAACCAGTTTAGTTATCCAAAGAAAGGGAGATAGATAAGTTGAAATCTTAAGACAAATCCTGAAATTTACTCTTCATCATGGGAAAACCCAGTAAAATACATGCATGAATTTAAATGTCCACTGAGAGCTTGCATTCAAAGACTTCTTCCCACATTTTTTTCCTGGCTCACATTTAGTACCCACTGGAATGAACTTCAAGACACACCAGTTGAGAACCACTGTGCTATGCAGTAACATAACATTTTCAATTATAGAATGAATTTTACATAGTGAGGTAGAAAAGCTGTTAAAAGTGGCTTTCCTGGTTTTGGCTTTCCCAAAAGAAATCCAATAATGCTTTACGAGCAGCTCATAACTTTAAACAGGAAGGCCATTTTTAACAGCTTTTCTCCCTCAGTATGTAAAAGTTATCCAAGATTTGTTGATTTACAGATTAGCAAATACACCTGAAGGAGTGATGTTTTTGTAGAACAGAGTCCTCAGTTCAAAACAATAAGTACCAAGCAGTTATAGGTAGAGCTGAGCAGCGTGTTTCTGCGTGTCAACTTCTGTTATTGTTTTGACTGAGAGCACCTTGATAGTTAAATTGATATAATATCCATTAACACAACATAATCTATGTTGATATGAACAGTATTATCTTAGCCTGTTCTCGTTTGTAAATGTATCAACACCTTTAAAACTCAATTTATTTCCCAGCCCTAACTCTGTCAATATTCTCCTTCACGTTCACCAATTTCACCTCTTGCCTACTTCTTCAGTTTTAGAGGGGGTAGGGGAAATATGGGGGGGCAGTCCAGAGGACTAAGCCGAACTCCATGCTTGGTATGCAATGCCAGGCCTGTGATACGTGTCTATTTCTGACCATGAGTGTCCCTGGGGCCTGTTATTAGACAATTAGATATGCACAAATGTGTGTGAGTGCTTATGTGTTCAAACAAAGTGGCCAGTCGAGAACAGATGCAGGAAATGGGACTCTAATAGGCATATTATTCACGCTTTTATGGGCTATTTGTTGATCAGCTTTCACAGGCTTTGAGGATGTTTGATTACACACACGTGAAGCTCTCAGAATCCCCTCAGCTGGAAATGTCAGAGTAATCCTTGCGTCTGTCTTCGAGTGTCCAAATAGATTTAAAGAGGGTTTAAAATGAAGACGGCAGATGTTGGGGCAAAGTGCACATTGTGTCAGTAATGGGCCACTTAGTGCTGAAGTGACACTCGTTAGCTTAAAGCAGCTGAATGAGAGGAGGGGAGGTCAAGGCCACCCACGCCCATCCTGACCCCAACTTGAGCTCTAACCCCTGATGACAGTTTGACTTAACCCGCTGAGAAACGCCGATTCTGTTTGAGTCAGTTTTGTCTTGTTATAGATTGTGTGAGTGTGCGACGGCGCTACGTTTTGTTTATTTGTGCTGTCACTGTGTGGCTGTATCGCTCACCCTTTTCACCCTTTTCCCTCTCCCTTCCGTCTCAGGTCTGTCGATCTGTGGCCACAACTGCCTGCTGACAGCTGAGTGGATGTCAGCCAGTAAGATAGTGTGCCGTGTGGGTCCCGCCAAAGACGACAAGGGAGAAATCATCGTCACCACAAAGTCCGGAGGTCTCGGCACCTCCACGGTCTCTTTCAAACTCATCAAGCCGGAGAGGATCGGTAAGATTCTTGAGGGTTTTTGGAGGTTATTAAACATTTGTTTTATTTATCCTTTATTTTCTGATGCTACAAAGTCTGACAGTCCACTCAAAAGTTCAAAAATTCAGGAAGTGGTTGTCTTAATGTTTGTTTATTTCAAACCCACAGCTCAAAACCAAAATGTGTTGAATTGACAGTGACATAAAACAGACACAAACATGAGTTAAGAGTTTGAAACAGACATTTAGGCTTCTTTCAAAGAGGGCTTCAAAACCTGTTTTAGTCTTGTATCATATATCTTTTATGCAGCTACGGTGATTAAGGTAATAACTACAAACAAAATATACCAAAACAGGATGGAAATAGGCAAGACAAGAAATCCATCCATGGGCAAACAATCCCTTTAGTCTACAGCTAAGAAAACAGAGTGAGAGAGAAAAAGAAACTCATAAACATGAAAAGAAAACTTTGATGACAGAGCAGCAAACAAAAATTCTGTTCAATGAACCTTTTTGCCAAAATTTGATAAAGACAGCTGGCTGTGGGATTTGTGACGAACATTTGTAATGTAACTACACGATTTCACCAATTGTCCTAGGGCCCAGCATTTTTGAGTGCCACTCTGTCAGACTTAAATTTCTTCTCTACTAGCCTTATTAAAAGTTATAAACTCTACCCGAGCTGGAGATCGTCAGTTTAACTTGAGGTTAAAAATAAATGTATTCTTTAATCAGCTTTTAATTTCTGGGGTTGGAAGTAGAGAGAAAGCTATGGTGTGATAATCAGAAAGATGAGAATTAACAGCATATTGCTAAACTTTATTTTGAAAGATACTTAATAAAGTTATAACAGTGTTAATTGCAATACAGTGCATGGCATGTCTCCTCATGATCTCCTCCTTCTGAGAGTTTAAGTGTGGCCAGTAACCTGACATATAAGATTGAACATTCTTGATTTAGCTCATGTGTTTTGAGTGTTATTATTTTTGTTTTGAATGCATTTTATTCTGTTTTCTATTATAGCTTAAATGTAATGTTTTATGCAAAGCCTGATTTGTTTAGGAGTTTTTTTTATTATTTAAAGCAACGTGAGCATTTGCACTGGTTGCAACTTATTTTGAATAAAGTTTATTCTACATAATGTTATAAACTATGAGCTTTTGATGCATTTATTCCCTTACTCTTAGTTGCCTTTTTTCATAGGTAAACCTGACTCAGTATTTTCCACTACTTCATTATAATGTAAAAGAGTTTTTTATTATTATTATTATTATAATATCAGGCAATTAATTCTTGTTAGATTGAACCAAACTGAATCCATCCAAAATTAATTCTTGTTTACAATTTTTTTTTTTTTTTTCTTAATTTAGCTATTAATTTCTTTTAAAGATGATGTTTTGGGCAGTTTGCCTTTATTTTAATGGGACAGATAAAGAAAAACAGGAAACATGGGGTGGGTAAGACATGCACCAAAAAAGCACCTAGATTGGGAATCAATTCCACGACCAGTGATGAGGACTGTAGCCTCTGCTCATGGGCACCTGCTGTACCCATTGAGCTACACTGGTGCCTACTTGTTTTTATCTGTCATAGATCATTTTCATTTTAAAAGTGTTTTTAATTAGGGATTTCAGGATTGATTCATTTATTCAGTGTATTACATTCCATAAGTAGTGAATTAAAATCCTATTATCTAATGCCTTATTGTCCCTTTAAGTGCACTTAGGTTAAGCCACCAGCATCTCCCTGCAGCCACAGTGATATAAAATAAGTCTACCACTGCTCCTTAATGTCTCATTTCAGTTTAAAAAACTCAGATCTGTGGACGAGTCAAAAGTTATCTGCACCTTGTGTTACAGAAAACATTTCTTTATACTGTTCCCATATTCCCTTTACCTTCTTAAAATAAATGTTTGTAAAGCTCGCTGTGCTTTATTATTTGAATGGAAAGTGCAACACAAAATCTGATTGTTTGATTTTCAATCCATAACATGTTCTTTTTTCTGTGGTTACCTTTTTGCCAAAATCCTTCATCAACCTAAAGTTCCTTATTTTCTTTCAAAATAAAAGCAGGTCTGTATGCAAACAGGAAGTTTGCCCTTATTGCCCTTCAAACAGGACAAAAATCCAAAACACAACAAAACAAGTTTTAATAGTGGACATTTAAAAGGAGATTAACTTCACAAAATGAGAGTATTTGGAATTAAAAAGTGTATTTTTTCTGCAGCTCTAGTGTTAAACTGTGATTTTTAGGTACCCCAGTAAACACACTGTTTGTAATTTAATACATGGCTCCATGTAACGCTCATTAAGAATTCATCTGAACAGATTTCTGCCATTCAAGCACTCAGAATTGTACTTTAAAACCTAAATACAATAGCCAACTTATTCAAATGATGGGCTTAAATCAGGCTCAGGCTCTTGAATAAAGTTAGTGGGAGAGTCGGACTGGGCTCAGAGAGAGAACATGCACGGACTCGGGTAGGCTTGGGCTGTTTTCCAACTAGTTTACAGGTTGTTATTTAGACTCTTTATCAGACTCAAAGTAGTCACACCCCAACTTAAAACCATTCCAAATCATCTTTTTCACTGTTACTGAGGAAATGATCGACAAAATGAGCATCATCATTTACTGACAAACTGTAAACAAGCGATAGAGTTCATAAACTCATTTGGAGAGTGTTTACTAAGGTAATAAAATGTGGGAAATGAAGCAATTTTTTCCATAATTTGGTTCAGTATGATCAAATTTCTTACTGCTGTCATTTGGAATTTAGATAAAAGATGTGGGTTGAAGTTTTCTTCCATGTAGGCCTCTCTTCTGAAACGGAATGGCTGTTTTCACTTTATATTTGCATTTCATAAATAGATACCTGATATATTCGGGGCAGAAAAAGGCGGATTATACCACCAGTGTTTCATCAGTACAGAGAAATATTGCAACATTTGAATAAATAAGTAAAAGCGTGATCTTGTGTGCGAGTGTCACTGTGTGTGGGTGCACGTCTGAGCTATGTAGCTGAACTCAGTGACGCGTTTCATGCCTCTCCTGTCCCACCCTGTCCTGCAGGTATCCTGGACCAGTCTGCTGTGTGGGTAGATGAGATGAACTACTACGACATGAGGACTGACCGCAACAAAGGCATCTCCCCGCTCTCCCTGAGACCCAGCAATCCACTGGGCATTGATATAGACAAGTACGGACTGAGAACATTTGAATACACACAAATCGCTCAGCACAGTCACACCGCCATAAACACACACGCTCCTCTTATTGAGTCATGGTTTACATCCCCAAACAGAAACAAACTCTCCCCATATGCAGGCGTTTGAAATATTATGCCAACACAGCAATGGCTGGGCAGCCTCTAACCGCTGCTCACGGGGAGTGGAAACACAATAATTGTGTATAAAACAGAGAGGACGACGATAGAAAGGGATTTGGAAAGAAGTGAAGCTTCGACTCACTCACATGTTTGAGTGCTGCCTCGGAGCAGGCGGCGTGATGCTGACTCCCACGCGCCTGGCAGGGAGTGCAGAAGTTGTAATATATAGTTTGTGTTGTCAGGTTCTGGCATTTCTAGCTTAGTGTTTGTTTGCTTAAGAGGGGCCAGGGGCAAGTGACCGCTCGTGGCCAGAGACGAGACCCCCATAAACAGGCCGTACCATTCACTCGCCTGCCAAGGTTGCTCCAAACATCCAGACTGCAGAGTCTACATGATTGTCTTTGACCGTATTCAATGAAAACACGTTTGTTTGTTTTGATTTGATACAGGAAGATTTTTTAGAATAAAATACCTCTTTAGGCTATTAATCTGAGGAGCAGTTTGTTAGTAAAAGACCATCTCTCTTGGGCACTTCTTTATACGGTTATGGTGAAAAGGAAGGAGAGTTGAAAAAGATATAAACATGTTGCTTATTTGTTACAAATATTTCCACATGCTCATCTACAGTATGTTACTTTAAAGCAGCCATCCTGGTGGGCTGAAACCCCCCCAAAAAATTAACATGTGCACCAAAACAAGATAAATATCCCAGTTTGAGATTGAAGGGTTTACATATTTTCTTACATATGTTGATATATTTATGTGTGAGAAAGAAAAATGTGGCTCAGAAATAAAAATTTGGGGATAAATGATAAACATAAAGGTTTATTTTAAGAAATACTAGACAAGAATTGAGGTTCTCAACATTATGCATACTCAGTACACCCCTCTCCTGTTTACATTGACAAAAACAGAGACAATTTATATTTACTTTTGCAAGTGAGTGTACTGTTTTGCAGATTATCAAAACTTTGCATTGTTATCAATTGTGCATATTTTCAGTCTGTGTAATAGTACAACACTACAGATGTTTCACATCCAGTTTATAAGACAGTAACATTTTAACAGATTCAATAATTGTAGTGAAACTGAGTTAAATATCCTCACAATCTAAGTCAGCGATTTTCAAACCTTTTTGATAAGGGCACACCTAAGACCAAGCAAAAATCTGAAGGCACCCCATGCTTATATCCATTCAACATCACCTCTTTAACATGCCATCTGTACTCTTTAGTTGTGATAATAATGCATAATCGTTCAAATTCACAACACACACCCAGACATGCATCACTGCACCATTTGGAAACAACCAATTTATACAAATACACACTAAAATAACATTTTTTAGCTTACATTTTAGCCCTGTCAGCTTAGTTAACAGTTGTTGATTAAAGCAATCTGCCATAACAAATTCAAAACCTTTTGTACCTCTCATTTGTCGTTTTTGCTCTTAATTATTCAAAGTATGTATTTTTGAACAAAAGCACGGTTAGAAAATACCTGCAATCCAGTGGAAAAAAAAAAAGTTTTCTACAAGGTTTTCCAGTTTTTTATATTTTGATATCATGTGATATTACATGTTTAAAACAGTGATTTATAGTGTCAAAAAACCTGTGAAAACATGTGAAATTATCTTTAGTTTTTGTATTATTGTAGTTATCAAGCATGGTTGTACAAATTCCCGCAGCACACAAAGACTTACCTCAAGGCACTCTGTTGTGCCTTGCCACATTATTTGAAAACCACTGATCTCAGTTAAGGCATAAGCCCACAGACATCAAATAGGACTGTTGGACTTAATGCATTATTTGAAATTAATTAAGGTCCACAATAAGTGCATTTAATATTTGAATTGGGATAAATCACATACTTTTTTTTCCCCTCCAGAACACTAAGGTTAAGCCTCACTGCAGCCACAGTGATGTGAAATAAGTCCTCCACCACTCCTTGATGTCTAAATTCAGTTTAACAAACTCAGACAGCTCAGTGGACAAGTCAAAAGTCATCTGCACTTTCTCTTATCAAACATTTATCCTTTTATTGTTTCCTTATTTCCTATTCAGTCCATAACAAATTCCTTTTCTGCAGTTAAGTTCATGCCATAATCTTTGATCTAACAAAGATCCATATTTTTCAGAATAAAAGCAGGACTTTATCCAAACAGGAAGTCAGTTACCCTAAGTGTAAAACTTTAAAAATACCAAAATGAAACAACAAATGATGAAATATTTTAATTGTTTGACAGGACAACCATGTCAAGGACTTTTGAGGAATCCGCCTTATTAGGGGGAAAAAAGTTATTCACTTTCAAATATTAAAGGTTATTGTCATATTTATTATCAATGCTGATATTTTCTCATTTGGCTGATAATCTCTATAAACATTTTATTTTTTGCATCACTGTATGTCATGCTGGGCTTTTTTTTTGGTCAATTTGTCATGTTTGGGAAATGTTTCTGTTTTTGTTATATTTGAGCCACAAAAGAGCAACACCACTACCTCAAAATAAAGTAAATATGTGTTTATTTATTTGTATTTTAGTATGATTCACTAATACATTTATTTATTGTTTGGTTTTCAACATATTCGAAATGCTTAAGTGTTGTTTAAAGAATCAGCATTGTGCAGATGCTGTAAAAGCAAATAGTAGTCATCTTTAATAATCATGATCTCAATATCTGACAAAATAATCATATTTAGGATTTTTGCCGTAATCCGCTGCATTGCCATGCTTAACTAATGGGAGCAAATAGTCTTTCTAATCAGTGTTTTCTACAAACTAAACACACGTCACCAAAGTTAAAATATTGATACTAGAGCTTTACTTCTTGAATCCCTAATTTATTGAATCCTGCAAACCCTACAGCACTGTTGTATCGTATAGTTTAGTATTTTCTTCGTTCGCCCCAAAACAAGGTTTTAAACACTAAACTTTAATTAAACTTTAAACACTAAAGAAAACACCAAAATAAAAAAACATTATTCTGGCTTTACCTTACTTACAGTTGCTATATGTGCCGACTTGTGCCTATAATTTTATATGTTCATATCCAGTGGGAATTTCTTCTTACCTTTACGCAATTAATAAAGAATTTTACACTGCCACTCTGTATGACATACAGTAACTATGAACCATTTAGCAGCTTTGCAGGAATATATGATTAATGATTGCTTTGTTTTGGAGCATCATACGTCATAACTCATTTTATTTTTTAAAGTTGTACACCATAGTACTGCACTGTTGCTGTGTTAGTTTTTCTCTGTGTGTAACTGCACAGTGGGTGGTGGTGGAGGAGGTGGAGGGGGGGTTTGGTTTGCGTAGGCCATGGGTCATTAGTAGAGATCAAGCTTTCCTAATGAGTGCTGGGTCCTCCAGGGGAACCCAGGCGTCACACACTGCACTTCCCACGCCAAGCTCTCTCAGCCTGGCTACTTTTGGCTGCACACTGCCCCCTGCTGGAAAATGTCAGCCTGACCTCACATCAGTAGTTACTTTGCCAAGAATGGCAATCAGACACAGTTTATTATTTACATATGTGTGCATTATTATATCTTTATTTTAGAGTCATTGTTTGTACCACTAGTTTATTTCCTACTGTTTATTAACCGTGCTCTAATATCTGATTTGTACACACAGTTTGTTTCTCCTCAGCCCTTCATCTCTTTTTTGCTCATCGTTGTTAATCTTTCTCCTTTCAGAGGTAAAATCCCACAGAAAGACATGGAGCTGACATTCCCTGGCATGAGTGGAGACTTCACCAGTGAGAACTTCTCTGCTACCTGGTACCTCATAGAAAACCATGCAGGCTCCAGGTTAGTGCTTTTTTTTATCACTTTTCTTGACTTCTATTCCTGCAAATGTAGAATCACAAATGACAATCCAACAGTCTAACTTCTTGGCTCCTCAATGCATGTTTTTTAAGCAGCAGTGCAGGTTTTATTAACCACAGATACATGAAAAGTTACTTTTGCACATAAATTTGACCAGAGAAGAGAAAATACAGGAGGTCTACAGAGTGGTATGCAGGAGTAACTGGCAACTTCAAAACAATAAAGGGGCTTTGGCATGTCCTGTGTCTTCGATAGAAATTCCCATTTTTAATGGAGGTGCATTTCAGTATTGCAGGACCAGCATTCTTCAAGTTTCACTCCCTGCTGGCAAATAAGTTCAGTTCTTAGCACCCATAGGTTACCAAAGAGTCATCGCTTTTATATAAGAGACACCAACATAGCGGCAACAGTTCTGGTTTCAGGAAATACAATTTGTGGATAACTAACAATGATACACCCATCGTTACTTTGCTCTTCTGATTTTGTTCGATTGAAATATTTTAGATATTTGGTGTATGGTTTGCAAATCTGTCAGGAAGAAGAAAAAAAGACACCTATGACAACCACTCGTAGATTTTTGTCTACTCTCTGTGACACTAGAGACCATCCTGATTTTTTTTCTTATTTTTAAGACACCAAAAACCACCTGCTTCTTATTTCCACATCTACTGTGCAGCTCAGATGATGACTTAGCCTTGTCATGCACTGATACAACAACTTTAGAAGAAAAAATGATGTAGAGTTGCCTCTTGCAAATCCTCTTGCTGTTGAGTACTCTGTACTCAAGTGAGGTTGTGTCCACATCTCCCACGGACTTTGAGAGACCATCTCTTGAAACGGATACCGAATCAAGTACATTTGTGTTCATAACCATACTTTGAGGTAAAGTTTACTTGGAACTGGGTCCATCAGACTACAAAATTTCTTAGTCTGTTACAGAATTACTATGTCAGCAATAAATTTGTGCAATGACTTGACTGACAGGCATGAAAAGACTACATGGAGGTATGCAATCATCGTTGCAACCAGTGCAGTGATTTTGGGTGGATTAAGGGTTTGCAGGACTGCAACCCGAAAGAAGACTGTAAACAAACATACTGTATATGCTGTACTATTCATTTTTCTTTAGCTTTAACCATTTATTTTACATTTGTGACTGCTATGCACTCTGGGCTGTCATTGGTCAGTGTCAGTAATGTCACAGATAGGGCTGAATGATTTGAAAAAATAATCTGATTGTGATTATTTTGATTTATATTACAAAAGGAAATGAGTTGTTCTGTTGAAAGAATTGATCTATTTTTATGTCATTCTTGTTTTTAATAAGAAATCATATACAAAAATAAGGAGGGTAGGATTTTTGCAAACTATGCTAGAAAAGATTGACACTTAAATGTTTGCATCAAAAATGTGTTAAACTGGTGTTTTGACATACATTTCAGGTTAAAGAGATATTGCACCTTCTGTGGTTTGAGAATTGCAGCAGGCCATGATGCGATTTAATCTAAATTTTGATTGATTGCTCAGCCTTTGTCACAGAACAAATCAAAGAAGGCAGGACAAAAATCAAACATGCTAGACTTTCTCTGCAGAGGTCGTGATTTGTATCAGATGTGCTCTTGATTGTCCTTCATCATAACACACTACACAAGATGAAACCACAGATTTTTGGGGCCAGTGGGCCCCAAAATCTTACAATCACTAGATTAATTTTTAGTAGTAGTCATTGCTGCTCCTATTCATGTAGGGCAGAGTAATGATGGAATTAAAAAGGAGATGTGTCTGATATACAGTATGAAGAAAAAAAGACTTGCATATTGAGGATCAAGTGTCTTGGCCAGGTTTTTCCTTGATCATCTGGCGCTTCAGGAACTGTTTGGTTCGTAGACGAGGCAGCCAGCTGACCCAGAAGCCCTCAGCTCCGTCGACTGTCATGTCAGGGCAGAGGAGAGTTATTTTTTGACTCTCCTGGCTTCCTTTCCCTCTTGCTTAGCCTTCCAGTAACCCAGACCCCCAGGATCCAGCACGACCAGGGGCCTCTGTTTGGACTTCGCTGGGTGACTGTTTCTTCCTGCGGAGGAAACCTCACTCAGGGCGCTGACACACGTACGCACATCAGCCCAAAATGAGTGTGAGATTAAGTCTGTGGGATACATGCTTATAAGAGAGCTGATCCAGAGCATGTCTCAACAAAATGACAGCGTATTGTTTTCTATTTCCTTTATTCATAGATTTGATGTCACCTGATGTCTGGAATTTGATTACAGAGGACGAAAAGGCATATCTGAAGAGCTTTGGAAAACAGTCCTCATCTAACTTTAATGGCTAAGATACAGCCGAAATTTAAAAAAGCTGGGGCGCTGTGTTAAATGAAAATAAAAACAGTATGATATGATTTGCACATCTCATAAACCCATATTTTATTTACAATAGAACTGAAGCAAAATATGATGTTAAAACTGAAACATTTTACCACATATTGAAAAATACTGGCTTATTTTGACCATTTGCAGGAGTTTTGGGAGAGGAATGTTGTCCCATTCTTGACTGATGTAAGATTCTAGCTGCTCAATAGTCCCAGGTCTTCTTTGCTGTTTTTTTTTTTTTTTTTTTTCATTTTATTATGCACCAAATGTTTTCTGTTGGGGAAAAGTCTGGACTGCAGGCAGACCAGTTCAGCACCAGGAGTGTTCTACTGTGAAGCCATGCTGTTGTGATGGATGTGGTTTAGCATTGTCTTGCTATAGTCAAGGCCTTCCCTGAAAGAGACTTTGTCTGGATGGGAGCATATGTTGCCCTAAAACCTTTATCTATTTTCCAGCGTTGATAGTTCCTTTCCAGATGTGTAAGCTGTCCACGCCATAGGCATTAATGCAACCTCATACCATCAGAGTTGCAGGGTTTTGAACAATGTGCCGATAACACGCTGGATGATCCCTCTCCCCTTAGTCCTTAGGACACAGTGTCAGTGGTTTCCCAAAAGAATTTCAAAGTTTGACTCATCTGACCACAGAACAGTTTTCCATTTTGCCTTTGTTCTTTTTAAATAAGCCTTGAACATTGTTGTTTATGCTCTATTGTGGATGAAATTTGGTTTGTGAGATTTGCAAATCATTACATTCTGTTTTTATTTATTTTTTTCTAAGGCTCCCCATCTTTCTTGGAATTGTGGTTTTAAAATCTGCTAATATTGTATAAACAACTTAAACAGAATCAGAAACACTTACTCGTATTTATTAATGTAGCTATTATTGTCATCAAATTAATATTTCAGACATTTGCTGCTTTCTGAGCTTTGCATGACAAATGGTTTGCATCCTAGACATATAATAAGAATCGATGAAATAAGAACAAATTGCAGGCTTTATTTAACCGCATGCTGTCTTCTGTTTTTGTTTCCTCAGTTTTGAACAGCTGAAGTTTGCAGCCAGTAATCTGAAGAAACAGGCCACAAAGAAGAATGAAGGGAGTCTTGCCTACGTGAAAGGAGGTCTCAGTACGTTCTTCGAGGCCCAGGACGCTCTGGCAGGTGAGAGGGATTAACACTTTTTTTTGTGCACGGTGGAGCAACACCAAACGGTCTATAGTTAATACAAAAACTTCCAAACCATCACTCTCCATCTCTGCTCAGAAAAAGAGCTCTTTATTTTTTTGGAAAGAGTGCAAGTCTTGTCGTGTCTTGGGATTTTTTTCCACCCTCAAATGCGGTTTTTGCAGCGGTTGATTAAAGAGACTCATTTGGCCGCCGTGTGAAAACCCTCCGCTCTCTGCTACAGTTACACCAGCCAACCACAACACAGCTAATTCACCTTCATCAAAATGAGATCAGCTCTCACCTGTCACACACGGTCTCACTTGAGTCTCTCTGGAGCCTGGAAGTGGACACATACTCACGCTTTTGCTCGCACATACTGTACATTCATCTTTAGTTGTCAGAAAGATTTCAAGGTAGCAGAGACTGACTGCTGTCGCTCTGCCAGGTATCCCACATCAATTGTTTGCTTCATCATTCATACTTTTGTCTGTTTATTCTCTCCTCCCGCCATAGCCGCTCAGTTACTTCCCCTTACTATTTATATGTACACTTTTCTGCCTCCATCATTATTATTATTGCTTTCCGAATGTTTGTGCCTTGGTCGGGAGAGAGGCAATGTTTTCATTGTTAGTGGCTGAATCTAAATAAACGGAGCAGCTCAACACAATGCAGGCCAGAGTATTAGGACTGATAGTGCCGATAACAGACCCAATATGACCAATGTGAACAATGCAAAGTCATTCTCACGTTCGAACTGAGCGTGCCTACTGTGTGCCCACTGCCCCAATGGGAAATGTACTGATGGAGGAAACAGTACAGCATAGATGGACTCAACTGACCTGTGAACCGTGAGGATTTCATGCTGCTTAATGGCCTCTGGGACAGGATGTTACTGTAGTTGTCCTAATGACTGATTACATGAGGATTAATAGAGCTAAGGAAACCTTTGAATTAATTATGGAAGACAGACTCTGCAAAGTAAAATTAAGGAGTGAATTTTTGGAAGACAGCAAAGGATTGTCAAGAGTTTCTCTTAGGTCTGTTTTATCATTTAGAACAACGCTTCTAGAGATTCTTAAAGATTTTACCTTGATAATGGCTCTGTTGCATGAGGAATTATCTGGGACAGATTTCCAATAAAGCTAAAATAATACATTTTTACAATGTAAACAGCTCAGATTGCATTAATTAAAGGTGTCAGTGGTGGTAACGAGTTATCGCCTCCATCTGCAGCAGCAGGCAGCTGTTTTCATGTCAACTTTTCTTCTGTAAGCTGAGACGATCACGAAAAGTAAATTAGAATATGCCTGCAGGCACTGTGAAATCTGTACAGTATACCCTGCTGTTTTTCTTTGAGTCTCAAGTTTTGTTAGTTGAAACTGCCAAAACGCTAACACTTCTACAAGACGTAAAAATTAAAAAAAACTTAGGAAGACTAGCAAGGCAGCAATTGATCTCCCAGGGTTCATAAACAGGCAATTTAGTGTTTGAATACAGAACAGCCAAAAGAAAAACCACCATATTCATTTAAGGTTTTGATGATTAGATTACAGAAAAATGTAGATTAAGCACACATTTTTGGTATGAAAGCTCTTGAAGCTCTCCTCTACAGTACTTTTCTGCAACAAATAGCAGAAAGAGTCTTAACAACAACAATGCACTGACTATATGAACAATATAATGTTAATGTTACAAAGATAGGTATTAGATATTGAGGACAGTCCTGAAGCTGTCCATAAACTGCTGCAGCAGAGTTCTTAATCATAGGAATGCCATGCTTTGAAAAGCTGGGGTCTTGTGCATGTTTTTGCTAATTAGCACAGAGTAATGCCTCTTTCATGCCCTTATACGGGCATGAGGCTGCAGGGCTGTGTGCACTGTGCACGTGGCACACAGACATAAGTCACACAGGATTGAAAATGAAGTAGAAAGGTGTCATTTGAGATGCAAAGTTATAGTGTCTAAATGATCACACAGGATGCCAAGGTGCAAATGATAAACAATTTCAATGGTAGATGTAGTGCTGCTCATAATGAAACCCCAACAGGCTGATATAGTGACCTGATAATTAGTAACGTATTTGGTCAGAAATTTACACCACAAACAGAAAACTCTGATTATATCACTTCTTCAGGCAATGGTACCATCTGAAACAATGTACATCATGAGGTAAACAGGAAATGCCGCGCACCCAGTGAAGTAAAATCTAGAAACGTGGTTGGTAAAGAAATGAAAACGTAAGGTAGACACTAGCCACGTCTCTTATTTTTTCAACCGATATGATTTAATGGAAAACTACAAATTAATGATAACTGATAAAATTCCCCCACAGTTGCCATACCATTCACATGTAAATTATTATGATATTATGATCACTGTTAGTGATAATAATGCTTTAATATCAGGGTAAAATTTTCCAGATAGTGTGTTACGTAGCAGGGATGGAAATTAAATTAACTTTGAGCTACCTGCTGCTTTGACTGGTGGGTTTAAAAATGAACCAGCCACTGATTATTTTACCAGCCACTATATTTTAACAAGCAGCATAATGAATTGAGGTGAAATATACAAATCAAGTATTAAAAGTATTAAAGTTATAGGATATTTAATGAAGGGAAATTTTACAACTATTTATGAAAATACTGGCTTGTGCCCCGTCTTATTTATATTATTTTGAGGCTGGTTTGAGTCTCCAATGCAGCTAGGCCTCAACTGAGAGGCAAGATAATCAGTTTGTTGTGAGCTCATATTAGGAGAGTTATCACAACCATCAAGGTTTTGCTGTAAAGTGTGAGTGTTTTTGACCATGTTGTCCCTTACTCAATCATGCAAATGTTTGCTGCATGACCTACGGGGCACTGGAAATTCATGCCTTCTGTACCTGCATTATGAGTGTGGGGTTTGGGATTATTGGATATTTTATGCACAATTTCTGCAATCCCATGTTTGAATCCAGGCCTTGTTCAGGTATCTTGGACTTAAGAAGAATGAAAGATTGGTTTAAAGACCTCTGATAGGTCGACCAGTTGCAGCGCTACTCAAATGATACAAAGTAAAATCATCCAAGCACGCTTCGGTCAATAAGTGATTAAACCGGGACTCCATTTGTACTGATTACTGATACAAAATCTGTCTGTTATCTGACTTTTATGTACCTGCCCCAGTGACTGGTAGGTTGAGCAAATTCACCACACACTGTTTAAAAATACCTGCATTTGGCTGATGGAGGGTGCATTTCCCACCCTGCTACTTAGGTTTGTAAACTAAGGTGGATGGGACAGAAACAGGTAACCAAAGATGTAAAACACATCAGTTAGGAGGAGGCATCGCTGTGTCTCTCCTCTGCTCTTGTCTGCATCGCTCTCTGTAACTGTCAGGGTTCAGAGCAGTGACACGGATGGACAAGATGGCCTGAAGGTGAACTTTAGCCATAGGCAAATCAGTTCACAAGCTCAAAACACATCAGCATTATGAATCAAATTAAACCAAAATGCAGAAGCCTACTCAAGCCTGTTGGGATTCACAAAAAAAAAGACTCTGACTATAGGAGTAGAAGCATATGCACTCACTGATTTTACCTGCTGTTCCTCTGCTTAAGAAGACTTAATGACTTAACAAGCTCACCAATGGTTATATTCACTATACATTCAAGGACTGTAAAAAAAAAAACAGGATTATGTGACTGCAGGTTAAATAAAATGTCATGTTGCATTCAAATGTCACAGAAAAAAAATAATACAATTCTGTTTTTGATGAGAAACTGTAATAAATCAAGCTGTGGGGATGAGAAATGTGTTTGTTTTGTCAGCAATATATAACTGATAAAAAATGGGATTGTGGTCTTTTTAACTTTATAACTCAAAATCATCTCATCTTATACACTTTTGTTACAAATGGATTGCTATTTGTCTTCCACTTAACAACAGATAAGTATTAAATCTAGTGAGACCTCAGATTTAGTTGCAGCTTTGGATTGAAAATATGACTTGTATATCTGTTTTTCTTTGGTAACTTTGGGACTCTTCTGTCCTATCACATTTTGAAAAATGGATAATGCCGTTTAAGGCATGTGGTATCAAAACAGCATGAGAATATCA